>NC_051162.1:9311545-9590232 GCF_013339745.2 Dermacentor silvarum | reverse complement strand
TTCTTGGCAGAGTGAAGTGCCCCCCCCCCCCCGCCCCCCGCTCCCTCCGGCGCTGGCTTCCCGCTTCGTTGCTTGCGCGTGGGAGATTGAGTGCGTTCGCTCTCCGTGATAGCGCGCGTCCCCGCACGCTTCCGCTCGGGCATACGGCACGCGGCGAAGATTTTATCTATAGGGAACCTCACGGCGACGGCGACGATGACGGCGACGACGACGCCGACGGCAGAAATCCGGTTGAAGTGTCCATATAATTGCTATCGCAATAAAAATAGCACATGCCAGATACGTATAACTTCGCTTTCTTGCGTACGGCTATTTACTTCACGACGGCTGCCAAGATATCATTGAGTGGTTGTTAATTGACTTTACTTTTGCTCAATCGACTAACGTTCATAAGCCTATAAGCAGGAAGAGAAAAATTGTTTGGTTTGATTCAACCAAATAATTCTTATTCGCGCTTTTTCGCACGATGAAAATCGCTACCAGTGTTTCATAACTAACGCCACTGAACTACAGAATGATCTAGGCGGCGCCGAAGGTTGCGGACCGGACCGGTAGGTGGTTCGAAAAAAAGTGACACGTTAACTACGAAGTATTTGAACTCGGCACTCACTCACACGCACACACGCACACACATAGACACACACACGCGCATACGCGCACACACGCGCACGCACACACACACGCACACATGCACACACAGAAAAATACGCATACATGCACACAGGCACGCACACACGCGCGCACACACAATTACAGAATAGAGTTACAGCTATTAACTCATAAATTACATACACTTGGAAACTAACGCACTCGCGAAAACCACACAAAAAAAGCTTTGTCATGGCGCAGAGTCTACAAAAAGTTCGGCGACTCAATTAAAAAAAAATAAAGCTATATCCACAGTTACAGGTGCTCTGTTTGACTGAACGAAGAGTCCGGCTATGCAAAGGGAATTAAAATCTCCATGCAACTTCACCAACCAATACAAGGAAAGCGGAAGCAATCACCTCGCAAAGAACGACGTGCTTAGAAGCGGCGAAATCCTTTCTCCCGATGTTATGCAGCCACAGCTTCCGGCGCACGACATTCCGTTCTCCCGCGGATAGAAAATTATGCTAGCCCTTACCTGCTGCTGCATTGAAAGGCGCAGCAGCAAGGCATTTCCATGGAGAACGAAGCCCATATTCCTACGGAACCACGGGAAAACTTAGGAAACGCACGTTCGAAGTGGCAGGGCGACCACAGCTTGGAAGGCGCATGGCGTGTGGAACTAAAAGCGCGCGAAAGAAAGTTTCGGGCCGTTTTCGTGACGTCAGGGTCACCTCACAGGGTCGTATGTATCGCGCCCCGCAGTCATTCAGCGTGGAAGATGCGGTAAGGACCATATCCTAAATCTTCGGCTGGCAACCTATGGATAATAGCTGCGACAGATTATCTCACTCGTTACTGAAACAAGACCACTTCAACGAGCTACTGCTAACGACGTCGCCAATTTCTTCATGCATGATATCGTTCTCAGCCAGCCAGTACCAGCAGTGGTTATTACAGACAGAGGGACCGCTTTCACAGCCCAACTCCTGGATGAAGTGATGACCCTCAGCGGCACTGTTCATCGTCGGGCAACAGCTTATCATCCGCAAATGAACGGCTTAACCGAACGGCTCAGCAAGACCATCGCTGACATGCTTTCAATGTATGTCGACGTGGATCACAAGAACTGGGACAGCGTTCTTCCTTTCGTAACTTTCGCCTGTAATACCGCCGTTCAAGAAACCACAGAATTTACTCCTTTCCGCTTGCTTCACAGCCGCGAGGTTACCACAATGTTAGACGTAATGCTCCTTCCGACGCCTTCGCATCTACCACAGTGAATGCTGCCCAATATGCTCAGTGTGCCGAGGAAGCTCGTCAGCTAGGTCGCCTGCGCATTCGCTCTCAGCAACACTACGATGCTCCCAGGTACAATATCCGCTACAGAGAAGTTACCTACCACCCGGGGACAAAGTATGAGAACTGGAGTATCCCCATCCGCCAGCGCGGAGGTCAGAAACTTCTCCAGCGTTATTTAGGGCCTTACCTGTTTCTTCAACGCCTCAACGACGTCAACTTAGAGCACTGCACGGGCCGATTTTTGCGGCCCGGGCCCGGCCCGGGCCCGTTTTTACATTGGACGGCCCGCCCGAGCCCGATCAAAACTTTTATGGCGAGACCTGGGCCCGGCCCGGCCCGCAAATAATCTACGTTACCCGCCCAGCCCGGCCCGCCACCCCTTTACCTTAAGCCCGAGCCCGGCCCGAGCCCGACTCGAACCCTGCCCGAACCCGGCCTGAGACCAAAAAATACATGTTTTTCAGAGTTGAGAAGCCCGAGAATAACTCGCAAAAACCCGAGCGCGGCCCGGGCCCGGGTCAAAAAGCACACGCCGTGCCCGAGCCCGGCCCGAGCCCGTGAAAAAACTCCTTTACCCGCCCGGCCCGGGCTTTCGGGTAAGCCCGAGCCCGTGCAGTGCTCTAGTCCGTACTCCGGAGGCAACACCACATTTGCTAGTAGGTACAGCGTTTGACCGCTGGCGCCACGCTGCGCCGCTCGCGCGTACCGCGTTTCTAGGTGGTTTCTTTTCGCCGAGGGCGCTCGAACGCATTCATAGGTTCGCATGAATGCAACGCTTTCAACGTGGCTGATTGATGAATGGTTACAGCGCTCGTTTTTTCTGAACATGCGTACGCTGGTTCGAATCCCGCCCGGGCTAGAAATTTCTTTAATATCATGCTTTTCTTTTTTTTTTTTTTTCTATTTGCCAGCGTGGTCGTGGTACCGGCGCCGACGCGAAGCGGCGGTCGTTGGGGTGTTGCGGAGCGCAGCGTAGCAACACCCCAAATAAAAAAATACTGCTCCAGTCAGGTAGACTGCTCCCTCCCTGATAGTGAGATTATATTTGGATCATCAAAACAGTGATGCGTTTATAATACCACCGATCCCAACAGCAGGCTAGTCACCACCAGCCCAGCGTTTTCTCCGTCAACGCCTCCTCCGTTCCAACGACGGCGGCTAGAAACATGGTACGCGCGAGCGGCGCAGCGCGGCGCCAGCGGTCAAACGCTGTACCTACTAGCAATTGTAAATACGCCTCCGGGAGAAGTCCTTGCTGCCTACGGCTTGCTCGCTGGTCCTTGGCGACGTTGGCGTTGTCCTCCGGTTTCGGGCTTGGATCGCGGCTTTGCGGGGGCGTTCGCTGCATGAACGCTCTAGCACCTCCACCAGATGTCACGTAGTAGTGACGGTAAAGAAAACAGTCGTAAAACTGTGTATGACAAAACTGGTTGTTTATTGGGCGAACGTGTGCCCACAAAAGCAAGCTACACTAAAAGCACAACGATAGCGGCGAACACAGTCGGCGATCGTCGAAAATCTGCTCCGCGGCGAAACGCGTCGGCTTTTATACCTGAGTCATCGAAGGTTCCAGAATAATCCCTGCTGCCCGCGTGTCTTCCAGAAAGTTCTAGACAATTCGCGTCGGTCATAGAATCAGATAACATAAGCGTCGGTGAAAACAGGCAACGGAAAGAAGCATCGATAACGTTCTAGAAACTTCCGATACAGGCGCGTCCTGCGCCGAGCGATAACGTTTAAACATTTGTTAGCCGGTGGAAAGCGGCCACCGATGAAAAGATAAACATGTAGACGTGTCAGTACGCTGCGCGCGACAATCGCAGTCCAGACCAGTCCCGATCAGAATCAGCGCATGGAACGCGATTGCTTCTCGGTTGGATGTATTTTTAAAATATTGGCTATCAAGTTGTGGGTGCGGCCCTTACACGGGTGCGATCCATACAACGATTTACACGGTAAGAATCTTCCTTCGCGTAATTGTTTTCTATTTCGCTACACTAATACTGCTTCGCTTTCCTGGCCAAACTGCAGTCTTCTTTTTTATTGCGATAGCAATTATATGGACACTTAAACTGGATTTCTGCCGTCGGCGTCGCCATCGTCGTCGCCGTGAGGTTCCGTATAGATAACATCATCGCCGCGCGCCGTATGCCCGAGCGGTAGCGTGCGGGGGACGCGGGCTATCACGGAGAGCGAACGCACGGCGGAAAGCAAACGCGACCGTCGCGCGTGGGGGTATGGGAGGGAGGGAGGGAGGCGGGGCGACGCTGCGCTCCGGCACCAAAGGCCTATCTTGCAACCGGGCGCAAGGGGAACTTCCCACTCAATCTGCCACGCGCAAGCAAGGAAGCGGGACGGCAGCGCCGGAGGGAGCGGGGGGGGGGGGGGGGGGGGGGCGCACTTCTACTCTGCCAACAACTGCGCTCGTCGCTCGCCGGCCGCACTGTCTCTTATCTCCACGCGGCTCTGACCTTTTCTATGCGCTGTGCATTCGCCGCTCAGTTTCCGTTGAAGCGATAGACCGCACGTACCTTCGCCCGCTGCGACGTATATGCGCTTGCTGCCAGCGTTTTGACAGTCGTTGTCCTGCGGTCATTCAGTGTGATCTATTTATGTTTGCTTGTGCGCGCTCACACCACGCTTGCTCATTCAGTTAGTAATAGTCGGGCCACATTTTCCAACGCACGCTACACATGCAATGCTGCCCGGATCGGCAGTCCAGCGCTACAGGTGTGTCCCTTCGCACGCGCTGCCCACGGGAAGCGCTTCTCATCAACACCACCGTTTCACACGCGCCTTCTCGTGGTCATCGAGTCTCTCTTCATGTCGGTCTACTTACGCCGCAGCACACCTGCTTACTTAATCAGCTCATGTTTACTGCAATTCATATTGCTACCAAAGCCGCTCACCTTACTTCGTGTCACATTGCTGTGTTGCTATCGCATTCATTGCTTCGCCCTTAGGGCGAAACTGTGACATTTTTTTATTGTTTTAGTACTTTGAGTCCGAGTATAAGCGCTGCTGCGCATGACTTCTAGAATTCTATTTATTCTGATCTTGAGTGAATCTGGCTTGGCATCATTTCGGTTACTGAGTGAATTCCATATACAAGGTAGTTCAGCGAACAGTTTCCAAAATTTTTAAAGGTGGCCTGTGGCAGATAGTACAATTCTAGTTCATGAGCTCGTCTACTCGAAGACGCGGGCATTACTTGCACAAAACATTGAAATACATAATCGACTAATTAACAAAATTAACCAATTAAGTTTTTAGCTTATGGCCTTGTGCCTTGTGGCCAGTGTTGGCCCACCTTATGGCCCATGTGGCAATTTACAACTTCTTGCCGTGGAGTGCGGATCCACTTTGAACTAAATCTCAGGCTGACACCAGTGTCGAGATATTAATTCTCTAACTTTGCGGAGAAATACATTGGCGTGCCGGTCACTTTCTCAACAAAACGTCGTTTTAGGCATCAAAGCACAAAAGTATGAAAAGAACAAATTATGGGATTTTACGTGCCAAAACCACGATCTGATTATGAGGCACGCCATAGTGGAGGACTGTGGAATAACTTAGACCACCTGGGGTTCTTTAACGTGCACCTAAATCTAAGTATACGGGTGTTCTAGCATTTCGGCCCATCGAAATGCAGCCGCCGTGGCCGTGATTTGATCCCGCGACCTCATGCTTAGCAGTCCAACAGCATAGCCCACTAAACAACCACGGCGGATAAGCCCAAAAGTAACTGGACCGCCAATGCATTTCTCCGCAATGTTCGGGAATTAATATCTCGAAACTGGTGCCATCCTGAGAATTAGTTCCTAGTGCATACACCTTGCGAATTTCACGGCTAGAATTTATAAATAGCAACACGGGTCATAAGTTAATATGTTAGAAACCTAATTGGTGTTTTTTTAATTAGTCGATTGTGCATTTCAATTTTTTGTGCAAGTAATGTCCACCTCTTTGAGTAGACCAGCTCATGAACTAGAATTGTGCTATCTGCCACAGGCAACCTTTCAAATTTCTTTTGAAAGTGTTTGCTGAAACACCCCGTATTTATGGCCACTGCATGCAAAATGCCATGCTTCCATTCCTAATGCGTAAATGTTGTAAATAATTAGAACAGCTTCTTTTATTTGATTTCTGTCGCCAGTCGTTAACATTGCCTACTGGAAAGAGAATCAATATTCAGGCACATATATCTCACGTGCTTTTCACAAGCCGTTGATAGAAGAATCTGCCGAAAGGTCACTGAAGTCTGCAGATTTTTTTCAGGGTCAAAAAGCACGCAAAGTAATTTGAAGTGAGTTGAACATACATCAACACATTCATTCTCTAGGTATAGGCTATCCATTTAGTTGGCTACCTCATTTTTTTTAAAAAATATTGTGATGGAAGCGAGATGGAGGCAAAGGATATATTTAGAAAATATATACAGGAGGAGACTAGGGCAAGAAATATCCGATCCGGCCCAAGTGCCAGCGTCTTCCTCGACGTCTTTGTCGCTCTGCCAAGCATCGCGTTGATCCATGTATGAATCGCTCCGTAACACCACTCTCCGGCGGCTGAAGCGCCGTCCCTGGCGCTGCTATGAAGGCGAAGAGCTAGAAGAGTAGTATGGCTTCAGCCGGGAAACATGAACAACTTCAGTTGGCAGCGATGAGGTCGAAGAAGCAGGATTCAGGGGTACAATTTCGTAATTTACGTCACCGAGTTCACGAAGAACCTTGTAGGGACTGGTGTAACATGAGAGCAGCTTCTCTGATAGGCCAATGCGGCGGCATGGCGACCATAGGAGGACCAGAGAGCCAGGCATGAAGTGCACGCTTCTGTGTCGGCTGTCGTAACGGGACTTCTGGGCTGCTTGCGAAGCAGAAAGTCGATCGTGGGCAAGTTGACGAGCTGCACGCGCTCGAGCTGCGACGTCACTGGCGTATTCAGTAGGCGAGTGAGGAGCCGAAGGAAGGTGAGTCTCGAAGGGCAATGCAGGATGTCGGCCAAAGAGCAGATAAAACGGTGGATATCCAGCGGTGTCATGCCGCGAGGAATTGTACGCAAAGGTAACAAATGGTAACATACAGTGTCAGTCACGGTGATCTGGTGAAACATACATGGCCAGCATCTCGGTTAGCGTTCGGTTCAGGCGCTCGGTCAATCCATTCGTCTGCGGATGATAAGCGGTGGTGAGCTTATGTTCAGTGGAGCAGGCACGAAGGATCTCGTCTGCCACACTTGATAGGAAGTACCTCCCGCGATCGGTGAGGAGCTGCCGAGGGGCGCCATGATGTAGAATTACGTCGTGTAGGAGAAAGTCAGCGACGTCTGTAGAACAGCTTGTCGGCAAAGCCCTGGTGATTGCGAAGCGCGTGGCGTCTAGTCTGTCGCGACCGCAACCCATTTGTTTCCCGAGATGGATGTAGGGAAAGGGCCTAGAAGGTCAAGGCCCACGCCGAAGAATGGCTCTGCAGGAATATCAATAGGTTGTAGCTGGCCTGCAGGCAGCGCTGAAGGGCGCTTGCGGCGTTAGCAGCGTTCACAAGCAGCGACGTAGCGGAGCACAGAACGGTACATGCCAGGCCAGAAAAACCTGCTTCGGATACGGGCGTAAGTACGCGAGACACCTAATGGCCCATACGCGCTCAATCCGCACGCCCGCTCCGCATGCATGCGGACTGGGGCGGAAGCCTGTCCGATCGTCTGGACGGGCGGACGCACTTTTCCATCCGCATGCCTGCTCGTCTCTCATTGGCTGGTACGAGGCGGACGGCGGAGGACGTAATCACGGCAAACATGCGCTTGCTCGAAGCGAAGCGAAGCGGTGACGCGAGGCCTAGGCAACAGCCGCGGCAGAAACAGTCGATTTTTTCGTTCTTGTGATTTTTACTAGAGTTATCCAGCACCCACGGAGATAGTCATCGAAGGCAGCAAGCCGGTGTACCCTCCTAGGCCTCATCAGTGCGGGCGATCGCCGACAGAAACAGACGGAGCGGAGGAAGTGTGTTGTGTTTGCGCGAGCGTCGGAAGAAATATTTCAAGCCGTCGACTTCGTGATTTCTTGTGCCGTGCTTCGCGTGTGCATTGCAAACGAGAAGGCCATCACGTACCCGTGTATTCTGAGTATACGACACATGTTCAGGGCGGTGGCGAAGTTAAAAGTGTCCGATCGGCGTACCCAGCGTACGCGACTTGTATGTGTTCTGTGTATGCAGTTTGTTGCCGCGAAGTGGTGAACGCCAGTCCTTTACAACCTTTAGAAGTGATGACAAGATCAGTAGCGATAAGATTTGCTGCTTCGGTATCGCTGTCATTCCTCGTGTGCTATACTGCGTGAGCCGTATTGCCACCTGCGATGCGCCGTGGTGACCGCCACGTTCGAGCTGTGTTGTTGCTGTTACGGAGTGTTCGCAAGATACCTATCGGGATATTCATGTGTCGCAGCTGTACTAGGCGTAAAAGTGCCCGTTTTATGCTATGTGCGTATACTCAGAAGTAGACTGTGCATATGTGTTGCCGCTCGCATTTTCTTGTGTAGTACCCCGATAGAGAAGCCCTATCACACCGCTCTTTCAGCTTCGTACATGTGTCGTTTGTTTCAAAAGTTCTTACTGCACTTTTGAAGATGCTTCTATCGGTGAGGGTAATTTAGGGAACATCATAATAGTTACATACGTCAAGACATACTGCACTGTCCTGAAATGTGGACACGCCTGGGCACTAATGCCATGAATGCAAATTTCGGGCAGCCTTGATTTTTTTATTATGTGGACAGTAGTGTCAATAGCAGAAATTTATACATTGCACGAAGTAAGTAGCTTTATATTTGGGGGATACAAGTGTGTTGCATACACTAGATCCTAAACTGTCTGGCTTTTGCTGGTACCCAAGCACAGAGTCCCTTTGTGAAGAAACCAGTGGCATGGTAGATGAATATATTATAGTTAAGAAGCGCATGCTTCCTTCTGATTATGTACAAATTTACGTTTCCTGACAAAAAGCAACATACATCTAAAAATAAACAAGTAGGTCTGAGCAAAGGTGTGGTGATATATAATATATTCTGCTAGCAGCCAGCAGAATCGCATGAAAGAAATTTTGCCGACAGTTCTTTCTCAGCCGTAGTCCCGGTACTAATGCAGGCAGTAAAATCTAAAGTAAAGTTCGCTGTTACTTTGTAGATCCACTCTAGTTCTTTCTGTAGTTTGTGTCGTCCCTTTTGGCATGGGCCTTCAGTGTAATGCGAACAAAATTCATTACTAGTTCCAGCATAATCTGCCTGGGAAGTGCTGTAGGTTCTATCCTCTTGATGATTCTGCCAACAGTCACTGCCAACTAATGTGCCTTAAACTGACTTGCGCCTGCAATGTATGTCTATTGGTGTTTTTTCTGGTGCAATTTTATGTAGCTGTAAGCACACTGCTACCTATTATTCGTGGGTGTAGGATGTTGGATGCTATAAGTGGCCATCTCACTGATCTTTATTTTGTACAGGCCATGATTCCACTCATTAACTGAACTGTTTTCAGCTGCGCTGCCAGATAATGGAAAGAGGTGCCTCGCTTATTGTCATTCTTTAGGTTGTTCATGGCCACAGTGCATTGCACGTGAGAATTCAGCTGTTATAACAAAATATAAGGTGCCTATTGGCTGTCATGAGAATATTCTGAACAAAAATTTTCACAATTATGTCGGCATTAGTTACGTGATCGAAGCCAGTTAATGAGGACAAACTACTGGCAAGAATGTGACTTTGCCTGCATGTCTTCTCCCCATATTATATTAGCCACACTGTTTTAGTCAGTGGCCTGCATATTTCTTTTTACATGAATCCCAGCCAGATAAGATATTTAAAACCATCAATTTCAGGCTCATACACATGGACACTTCCTTATTTAATCATATTCTGGAAATGATACCCAAGCCCAGCTTAGATTAGCAACATGAGCCTAACTTAAGCATGCAATCAATAAAGGAAGAAGAAAGTTGCTGCATGTTAGAAAAAGAAATAATTCCACAGTTAGTAGGAAATAGTCCGGTGGAAAAAAATGACATGTATTGATGTCTTGATTGTGTATATATATATATATATATATATATAGAAACTTTACTTGACAGGAAAACATTTTAAGAAGTGGTAGTTGGAGCCCCTGAGTCCAGGGCCCCACTGGCCTCTGCTGCCTGCCTGACCTGGCTAATTAAGGACTTTTGTCCTGCCAAGTCGGAACAGACGAGCTGTGCCTCCCACTGCTCCATTGTGATAGCGTTAGTTGGTCTATGAGGGTGCTTAGCGTACTCTCAGGTTACATGTATTAGGGTAGGTATGCCACCGCACCAAGGGCACTTGGCCCGATAGCGAGTGGGATACATGCGTTTAGCATATTTAGATGGGAGAATACTCCGGTCTGTATTTTGTGCCAATTGGTGGCCTCTTCCATGCTAAGTTCTGGGTGAGGAGGCGGGTATATTCTGCAGACTCTGCGCTGCTGATGAGCAATGATATCTTTGGCATTTAAATTCATGGGAATTTGTGAGGGATAGTGTGAGGGGTTGGGGTTAGAAGAGGACGACATCCCTCGGTTAGTAGACCCTTGAGCTAACGTGTTAGCCTGTACCCCCGTGTGTCCCAGGCACCAGAGTAGGCGATGGCGGTAGTTGAGCGATTTAGGGATTATCACGAGGCTAGCCGCTGTCATGTGCCCCTTGAGCAACATGCGACATGTCTCCCAGCAGTCCCTGACTACGACAGAGTCCCTTTCCAAATGCTCCGTGTGAGCGAGGGCGATCGCCACTGCTAACATTTCGGCCGAGGCGGGGGAGCCTGCTGTGTTCGACACGGTTAATAGCTGCTGGCAGATCACGTTCACGACTGCCAAGGCGTACCTGCTTTGGTAGTGCTGCCCTGTCGCCTCTGCATATGCAGCTGCGTTCGTGTAGTACGTATTGTATGTAGTGTTGTTGGAGCACATCGATTGAATATGTTGTGTGCATGCTTTGCATCTTTCCTTGTTGTACTCCAGATGCATGTTCATGGGAATGGGAGCTACTGTAATTTGGATCTCATTGAAGGAGGGAGAGGTACGGCCTGTTTGGTGAGATAAATGGGGTATGCTGGGCTATTGAGTCGAGCCAATATTGCCCTACCTGTTTTTGTGAAGCTGAGGCGCTCCCTCTGTCACATCAGAGTGGTCTGCCTCAGTTCGTCGAAAGTATTGTTTACTGCCAAGGGCTAGCATGCACTCCGTGGAGGTACATTTAGGCAGGCCCAGAGCCGCCTTGAAAGCTGTTTGAATTATTGTGTTGGCTTGCCTTTCGTCTTCCCTTTTCAGGATTTCGTATGGCAAGCCATATGTGATTCGACTAATCACTAGGGCCTGTACGAGCCTTAGGGTATCAATTTCTCGCATTCCCGCCTTTCTATACGTCACTCGACGTATCATGTGGGCTATATTGTGGGTTGCAGATTTGAGGGTTTTGAGCGTCCGTGCTACTCTCCCATCGCTCTGAAGCCACAAACCCAGGACTCGCGTCGTGGGTACCTCTTGGACAGTTTGGCCCTCAACCACAATGTTTATCGACCCTATGAATTTGTAACCTTTCGCATGTATCCGGATGACTTCAGATTTTGTGGGCGCGCACTTTAGCCCACCCTTTGGGAAACTTCTCCACCGCTATACCACGGTTTGGAGCGTATATTCTTTATCCCCTAGGGAACCTCTGCTCGCCCACAGCGATATATATATATATATCGTCCGCATAGAGCATGTAACCTAGATCGGAGCATCTGATCCAGATTGCGCACGAGGCGATACATCACCATGTTGAACAGCAGAAGAGATGATATCGCTCCTTCAGGGGTTATAAGGTGTGCTGTTCATTTCACGCACACAGTAACATGTAAACACAAATTGTGTACGTACCTTGCGTTTACATGCATGTGTGTGTAAATAAAACAGCACAACTTCTCCTATCAAGACATGTAATACCAGCTAGACCCCATGTAAGGTGTTCTGTGCAGTGTTCAGCTAATCTTATTTAAATTTTTATCACTTGGTGCAGTTACAACATTTCATACCTGCATGTAAACCAATTTATGGAGTACCAATAATCCCCTGCACGTGAGAATGCATATTTTAGACCAATTACAGTACCTGAGGCAGCAGCTTTTTATTTGGCCCTTGACATCACTTATTACAGTGGTAATGATGATTATGCCATGAAAACAACTCAGTTTTGTGTTCAGTATACCAGCATGAAATACTGAACGCAGCTACACTACTTCGTACACTAGCAGGATGAATTCCACTGCTCATCATTCTGTCATGTGTTGTTCTACAGTCATATGTGGTGACTGCATTTGGTGTCGAGTTCTATAGTCGGGGGGGGGGTACAACTTAGGAAGGCAGGAGAGGCCCTACCCAGATGACCGAAGCGTGACAGCCGATTGCCTCTGCAACTACAGAAATGTTCCCGCTGAAAAAATTGTGCTTCTAAAACGCGTATTTCTCGGTATAAATATAACACTTTTGTATCATGATGACTGGTGACTGGTTTGGTAGAGCTCCCATGATGAAAATGCTATGTGATGAAAATGCTACCGCAATGAACGCCAGCATTCTGACGCCGATGCCCTCTGGCGCTGTCTCTTGCCTGACAATGCCTGCTCCTCACTATGCGAGATTATTGTTTCTTTGCTCGACCTTAACACCATCACTTCTGAGCACCACAAGGACCATTGGATTGCCTCCCTTATAGACTTGCTTTCTGGTTTATCGGAGCAACCAAGCAATTGCATGTTGCCTCGCCAAGCACATCATGTTGCCGTTCGCGACAACCTGCTTCACCAACGCAAATACAACCCCAACGGGCGCCAGTGGTTGTTAGTGGTACCCCGGAGTCTGCGTTCCCAAGTATGCGTAGCTTTCCATGCTGATCCACAGTGTGCGCACTTCGGAGTTTTCAAGACTTACCAGCTCCTTCAACAGCGGTATTACTGGTGCAGGATGTACAGCTACGTTCACAAGTTTGTTTGCTCTTGTCCCGATTTCCAGCGCCGGAAATCTTCACCCTGCCTCTTGTAAGCCGGTCTGCAACCTTTACCTTGCCCTATCCGGCCGTTTGGATGTGGATGCGTCGGTATCTATTTGTATGGGCGCCTTATATATCGCTACTGCAGTTTCTCGTAGCATACAATGATGACAGGACTGACTACGTGACTTACGTCGACATCGATTTTTGGCCACTTTGACCTGTCCGCTCCAACGGAAGTTCGTACCGATGCCAGCGGCCATGGTATCGGGGCTGTTTTGGCACAACAACAGCACGGATGCGACCGTGTCATTGCCTACGCTAGCTGTCTTATGTCACCAGCCGAACTCAATTACTCAATCACCGAACGTGAATGCCTCGCCCTCGTTTGGGCAGTGGATAAATTTCGCCCCTACCTGTATGGACGGCCTTTCACGGCTATCACCACGCCCTATGCTGGCTTTCGTCCTTAAAAGATCCAGCTGGATGTCTCGATCGGTGGGATCGGTGTACTCTTGCACAGTGGTGTATAAGACGGCCGACTCCATGAGGTCGCTGATTGCTTGTCACGTCATCCAATAAACCCAGCAGACCTTCCTGAGACTGGCGTGTCAACTTGTCCTTGCGCTTACCGCGTTTGGCGACAACAAAAATGAGCAGCGGCGTTACCCTTACCCGAGAGACATCATTCTCATCCGGACGGACCTGACAAGTTCCCCCTCATTGCGTATGTTCGTGCTGCAAGATGGCATATTGTACCATTACAGCATGCACCCTGATCGCCCTGAACTGCTGCTGGTAGTCCCCAAGCACATGCGTGAGACTGTACTCACACAGTTGCATGATCTTCCTACGACTGGTCATCTGGGAATCTCAAAGACATGACCGTGTTCGGCATTTTTTGTTTTGGCCCAATATTTACCGTTCCATTTTGTTACGTTGCTTGTTGTAAATCTTGTCAGCACCGCAAAAACCACCATCCTTACCAGCTGGCTATCTTCAGCCCATTGAAATACCATCTGAGCCATTCTTTCGGGTTGGTCTTGGCCCTTTTCCTCTATCGCTTAGTGGGAACAAGCGGATAGCAGTTGCTACGGACTACACCACCTGGTAGGCGATCATGCGGGCTCTCCCTAGCAGTTGTGCAACCAACGTCGCTGACTTCCTTCTCGAAGTTGTGATACTTCACCACGGCGCTCCCCGCAACTCCTTACTTACCGGGGCCACTACTTTCTATCACAGATTGTCCAGGACATCTTGCACACCTGCGACCCGCCGTAGTTGCTCAGTGGCTATGGTGTTGGGCTGCTGAGCACGAGGTCACGGGATTGAATCCCGACCGCGGCAGCCGCATTTCGATGGGGGCGAAATGCAAAAACACCCATGTACTTAGATTTAGGTGCACGTTAAAGAACCCCAGGTGGTCCAAATTTCCAGAGTCCCCCACTACGGCGTGCCTCATAATCAGATCGTGGTTTTGGCACGTAAAACCCCATAATTTTTTTTGCACACCTGCGCTACAAAGCACAACTTTACAACGGCATATCATCCTCAGACCAACAGCCTCACAGAGTGGCTCGCTGTGTACGTCTCTACCGACCACTGTGACTGGGATGCCGCTCTGCCGTTGGTCACATTTGCCTACAATACGTCCTGCCATGACTCTGCTGATTTTTCTCCGTTTTTTCTCTGGCATAGACAAGACCCTATACTACCGTTTGACACGATCCTCCCAGCTGTTCTCGATACAACATCAGAATATGCCCATGATGCCATATCTAGAGCTACAGAGGTACGTGAGATTGCACACCTGCGTCTGACCACCTCCCGGGAAAAGCAACGACGCATATATGATACTTGTCACCGCGATGCCCCCTTTCACCCTGGTGACATCGTGCTTCTTTGTAAATCAGCATCCTGAGTTGGTCATTGTGAGAATCCGATTTCGCCCTATTCAGGCCCGTACCGTGTCTTGTGTCAAGTGACAGACGTGACCTACGAGATACAACCTCTCGATACGTACACACCGTGATCCTCCTCTGGTATCGTTCACGTCGCTCGACTGAAGCGATATCACTCGAACCTACCAAGCACCGGGACAGCGCCTTCGCCGCCGGGGATCATGCTATGAGGCACTACAGTAGCAAATGATGATGACAGGACTAACGAAGACGATGATTGCCGTTATTTGCACGCACAGGCTTCATCTTGTATGCCTGTCTTCTGCCCATTGTATATATCTTGTAAATGTATTGTCAAGCGTCTTTTCTCCCTGTAACAGTATATGTATATACATATTTGACGTGCAGCACAAAGAGCTGGTGTGACCAAAAAATGTACACCTGAGTGTTATGTTCCTTTTAATGGTGTCTAAGTTTAGTTAAAACAGTTTTGAATTTACAGATTTCTTCACATTTTTGTAGCTAAGAACCACAGTTAAAACCACAGAAGACTACCTGCATTCTGACTGGAAGGTTACAACACAATATTTGTGTTGTGTCCCTCCTGTCCATCGATGCGGTCTTACACTATAAATGTAAGATGTCACACCAGCATAGCTGAGCATCAACCCTTACATTTCAAAGGCTTTTTCGAATCCTGGGTAGTTATGCTTATAAGCATATTCTGACAGCAAATGTGCACCACCTTTATTTCACAGTGATGGAAAGGGATGTTTTTTCATAGCCAAGCTGTTCTAACATGCCTGCAGGAATACAGCAGTGCCTGGTGGCACTGTATAGTTCAGGCGTCATAATGAATAAGTAGTAAATAAAGCACATGATAATAAGGGGAGCTATATTTAGGAGGATTAGATTATCTAAGGCACATACAAAGTTGCTTTCAGCTTACTCAGCTTTGATTTGTTAGTCTATTTTACTCACGTAATCCATACCTGTTTGATTATACATTACATACTATACAGCTATCGCTAGTGGGTGAGTATAAATATTCTGGGGTTTATTTTTCGTCCGACCTAACTTAGACTAAGCAGGATGAATATGTAACAGCGGAAGCTTGCAAAATGCCGCATTTTGTCAAATGTAACTTCCAGGACAGCAGCTCCCAAAATTGGAGAACTACTTCAATTTAGTAATGTAAGATCGATATTGCAGTATGCCTATCCAGTCTGGGACCCACAAACTAAAGTCCTTTCTGATATGCTTAAACTCGTACAAAACCACGCAGCTGGATTGGTTTCTACTAATTATAACTTTACTTCTAGGTGTCACTACCCCTATGGATGGGCTGGGAATGGAATTATTAAGCAGGCACAGAAAAAAAAAGCGATTAGAAATGCTTTACAAATTTTATTGGGGCATGGTTAAAGTCGGCAGGGAAACATACCTTTTGCTCCCTCACTTTACATCTCAAAGAGGTAATCATCAATGAAAAATAAGGGAAATTAATTTTAGAATGAATGTCTTTAATGGCTCATTTTTTCCATACACCATAAGTCAGTGGAATCAACTGCCAGAACAAATTACTGAATGCCGAACTGAAGTGGCTTTTCGAGCTTTGTTGTTAGATGTATAACAGTGTGCGTGGTTATTTCTGTTTTCACCCGCCGTGGTGGATCAGTCAGCTAAGGCATTGCGCTGCTGAGCACGAGATCGCGGGATCGAATCCTGGCCGTGGCGGTCGCATTTCGATAGAGGCGCAAAGCAAAAACGCCCGTGTGCTTGCGTTGTAATGCCCGTTAAAGAACCCCAGGTGGCCAAAATTAATCCAGAGCCCTCCACTACGGCATGCCTCATAATCAGAACTGGTTTTGGCGCATAAAACCGCAGAAAGAAAGAAAAAAACAAAAGAAAGTTATTCTTGTTGGTGTGTAATACACTGTAAACGGAAATAACTCTCAGGTGGGAGTATAATGCTTGTCCTCTAGCGACCCCCCGGTTGGGAGTTTATTATGCTCCGAATGATCGGAGTATAATTTTTACTCCGTGCGGGCGGAATTTTTGCGTGGTGCCTTCGGAGTTTTTTTTTCTGTTATTTTTATTTTTTACTTCGAGCTGGACGGAGTTTTTTCGAGGTGCACCGGGAGTATAAAAAAAGACACGTCAACTTCCGTGGAGAACTTTTATGTATGGGCTTCGGGTCAAATTCCGAAATATACGCACAAGAATAAGCCAAATTCTGCGAAACAAGTGAACGAGACCAGACAGACCAAACAGTACATAAACACAAACATTTGAGAAAAACCCGATGAAGAGCTGTGAAAGACTACAACCGACACTCGACACACAACAAGAAGCAACCCTGCCAGTATATATAGCCACGATAATGTGGGCCTCGAAACGGCCTAGCAAGCAGCTGTAGTGTTTTCAAAATTACGACTCACAGGCTCGCACATATGAGATCGGCCTCTCTGAAAGTAACATGAAACCTAAATCCACACGGAACTGTTAACTTAGAATATTGAAAAAACAACGTTTATGGCATAATTTTTCAAAATTAGAATGCCATTCCGTGAGCGCTGCAGCGACTTCGCACACTGCCGGCGTCCGCGACCAAAAAGTAGTGCGTTAGTTACAGTACGCAAGAAAAATGTACGTGCGCGTGCTTCATGACAAAATTAGCTTCGTGCGAAAGAATTGTGGCGGGACAACAATTTATTACATGTGAGCATGACCCGTAGTAGCCTACGTAACACCGAAAATTGCGTAGTCATACACGTTTTTGACCGCACTACTTGCTCCGCGTCCAAGCAATGTCTCTCGGCTGTGAAACGGAGCCATATCGCTGATCTGGCAAACGAATCCTCACGCTCGGAGCCAGCAGGTATGCTCCTAAATCAGTATGTTGGATGGAGCATGATGTTAATGCAATATCCGAAGCAACGACGTGATCAAAACAGAACTGTGCGATAACAATTCGATTCACATCGCTCAGTAAGAAGCTTTATTCACAGTACGTACTTACGTCCTACCGTATTTCCTGGGCGAGGATATCCGTACACAGTTTCATAAAAAGAATTGCTTGCACGACGGTATTACTTACTGGCAGCACAGCACAGTAACGAAGTCGGAATATGGCATTCATGTGCGGCTATCACGGACGTTGTCGCTCGAACAGTGGCTGCTGTTGCCATTGCTACGCGGCACTTTACATCGGACGTTGTCAGAATATACTCAAAAGGACATAAAAGTGGTATTTAACACACTGAGGAACACAAGTCAAGGGCACGCAACACGGAAGCACAGCCAGAAACCCGAGCCGACATCACGAGTCAACCGGCAGCTTCGTGGTCACAACTAAGCCTTTTTCCGCACTTGAAATCGTTGCTCTTGCATTCATCGTTGTGAGCAGAGTGATCACAGCTAACGCACATGAAGATGAGATACAGTGAGCTTCAGGCACGCCTATAACACTTTCTGGGAGGAAGTATAGGAAAGAAAATCGGCGAAACGCTGGCACGGAACGACACTTCACAGATGTAAACAAACCGTCCGCCATGAGCACCGCCGAACTCCGCCGAACGGTCGCTGGCGCGGCGCACAGCCTTATGGGAAGCACCACGTGACGAACCTGTTCCGGCGGGGGAGTTTTTTAAAACTCCCTGTGCGGAGTTCCCGGGGAGAACAAAATTTTGAAGGCGGAATAAAATCACGTCATGTCCGCCCTTATCCTCCCACAGGTTGTGAGCGGAGTGAAACGAGGGAATGCCGTTGTATTCCTCCCATACATCGGAATAAATAGTCAAGGATGGGAGTATATACGGCACATCACCTTGTTAAAATTCCCATGGGGGGTATTTTCGTTTACAGTGTAGCGCATGCAGTAGTTTGTTTGCTTCATGCCGGCCTCGTGCAAATACTATGTATTCTTCCCCCAGCAATAATGTCTTCAGGCGGTGCAGGTATTAAAAAAAAAGTGTGGAACCCAAAGAACCATCTGTTGGTTTGTTATGAAAATAAAAAATGGCAACAATTGTTTCCTCACTTTTTTGAGCTGTCCTGTCTTGTGCCATATGACCATTCACTACATTGTCATGCAGCCAATAATTAAGAAAGACAAACACAAACCCACTTACTACACTAACCTTTTCACACAACGTGAGGTCACTGCACTCACTGGGAAGCTTAGTCACTTGATAATCTAGCTTTGCTTTCGGATGGAAAACAGGTACTGGCCAGCTGTCTGTTATGCTATGGATTTTTTCATTTTCTTAAAATATGGCTGTGAATGAGCTAGCTAGGTTGTTACTACATAACATGCAGCCCATGCCCAACTCACTCAAATAACCTGAGTATAGCTTGCAATAGTTCAATGATCATGTGCATCCTATGCAAGCTTATTTTTTTGATATAGGGTAAAATAATAAAAATAGAACACCCATGTATGATGCTGACAGCATCAAACGGTGTCAAGTCGATCATGCTTGTTTGATGCCATGGCTGAGAGAGGGAGCATGCCTGTCATGGTACTGCTTAATCTTTGTGCACTTTTCATGTGCACTTTCTTAAAATTGGCAGAGTAAAAAAAAAAGCATGAACAAGCAAATGCAAGCATATGAGCAAGCTGTACTCGGAGCCTCACGCGAGCTCATTGGTAAAGAGGGGTCTCTTGTCGAACTACACAGCTGTATTCCGCGACGGTCGTGCGTGTGTTCCGTGTTCTTGCGAACTGTCACTAGCACTACAAAAACTGCGGCAACGCGGCGAACACGGGGATTTCGGTAGAATCGCTCGGCGATACTATCGCTTTCGCGTAACGTAGAGCGCGGCACGTTGGATGATTCGAGAGGTTTTGCTCAATACGAAGGCAGCGTGCACTGAAAGTGATAGTGCGAGAATACGTCCCATGTTGCGACATGATGCGATTGCAAATACATATTTAAAAGGTGGCGCAGATAGGATGATTGTGCGGTGTTTCGAACAACGATGACGGCGCCAATGCAACACATGCGGATGCAGAACAGAATGTACAGCCTAAAGTCGCATTTTAACTGTGACGCGGAAACTTGAAGTCGCATCTGCAAAAATATGCCAGTGTCGTCTGCTGTCAAAGGTAGTTGCCAACCTTGAACACTTTGCTCCGCCGAATGGTTGCCAGCTGTCAACAGACCGCGTGGTCTAATCGGAGTGCGCGTGCAATCCGCTCGTGCGGATGCAGCGAACGACGACTTTCTCGACACGATCCGCCTTTTGGCCTTCCGCCCTCGTCCGCAAGAGGGCGGAGGCGTGCGGAGCGGGCGTGCGAATTGAGCGCGTATGGGCCATAAGGAAAAATAAATTATACAAAGAACCACTCCTCAAACCGTTTCCATGTTACCGCTTTTGCGATCGCACTATTACCAGTGTCGATAATATGGCATTATTTTAGCGCTAAGGCCAGATACTTTTTTCTTCAATGCATAAAACAGCGTTTTCCTCAAAAAGGTAATTGGAACGCCCATGAATTTTGTCGGGCATATTGAAAATTAATATCTCGAAACTGGTTCAGTCCTGAGAATTCGTTTCAAGTGGATACGCCTTGCGAACTCGGCGGCTATAATTCGTAGATTGAAAGATGTGCAGTAAAATAATTAAAAAGTTAATTCGCGTAATTATGTTAAATATTCAAGTAGGCGTTTACCATCCATTAGGCCATCCATGTCAGAATTAGCTTGTAACTACAAAAAACAATTAGCCTCCTTAGAGCATCGTCGCATTAATGCGAACACAAGAAATCTTGAGATATGGTCAATTGCATACTTCAGAACACTCTATAAGCATCGGTCGTTAATACATGACCTACCATTCACTTTCAACAGATACAAAAATGGCGGTATTTTCAGTAAGAAGGAAATCAGCTGACACTTTGGTCACTTGTAATGTATCTGATGTGATTATTATTCTGCCTTTCTGTATGGTTCTGAGTATATAATGTAAATCCTGTTTCGTTTTCTTAGCAAATGTTGATCTTGTAAAATTCAGTCTCATGCTATGTTGTATAGCTGGTGCTGCGTTGTTTTGTATAGCTAGTATTGTTATTGTAGTGTTGTTTAACATGCATTCTGTTAAAACTTTTCCAATTCTGTTAACTCGCCCTTATGCAAATATTTTTTGCCTTTCCATTCATAGCTATTTCGTCTAGGAGGAATTCCAGCGATAGCTGGAAATATATGTGAATTATTTTGCATGTGTGGTCTTTCGGGTCATGTCAAGCTACATATGTAGCTTTTAATCCGTAATGACCGTCCAGCATGTAAACTGGACGATAAATTGATTTGATTTGATTGATTTCGTCGGACACTTTGAAAATTATTATCTCGAAACTGGTTTAGTCCTGAGAATTCGTTCCAAGTGGATACGCCTTGCGAACTCGGTGGATATAATTAGTGTATTGAAAGATGTGCCATGAAATAATTAATTAAAACGTTAATTAGCGTAATTATGTTAATTCTTCAATTAGGCGTTTTGATTTCTCGGGGAAGTAATGGCCGCCTCACCGAGTAGTTTAGATCAAGGATTGTAACTGTGCTAGCTGTCACAGGTAATCTTTAAAAATTTGGTTCAGCTAAAATGAAACGCCCTGTATATTTGCATGCTAAATGACATCATAGAACCATATCGTACAAATCAAGGTAAGTACATGCGCACCACCAGAAAAATAGTAGCACAGGCAATGGGCCGGATTACTGATGTTCCCGTGGGAGAAACAAAGATTTCGGCCTTTTATTGCTTATATACTGCAGCTGATTAAACCTCGAGAAGGTGAGGCTGACAGATACTGTACAATCTGTAAGTAAAAAAAAGGAATTTTTTCTTACAGGCCGGGCCTGGTCATGCACACGCGGGCCCTAGCTAAGCTTAGTAATGAACGCCCGGGCCGGGCCCGGGCTCAGTAACACGGGCCCGGGTCGGGCCCGGGCTTGGAACCACGGGCCCGGGCTGGTCTCGGTCATGTACGCTCGGGCCCGGGCCGGGCTGCGCATTTACATTCGCACGCCCGTACAGCCGGTCGATTGCAGCGCGCCCGCGCGGCACCAAAGCAAACTACACATCTAGGTGCTTTACGGTCCTAGGGGTCCCGCGTACCTAGCTCCGTTGAGCGCCCTAGTGCCTCTAGTCCCCACGCCCAGCGAAAACATCGCAGACGCCGCCGCCCGCGGGAACGCCTCCGCTGGGTCAGGCTCGACAACTCGCCGCGAGCAGGAGGCGCGCACACTGCGGGAATCGATGTCTATCCTGCATTGTTTTAGATAAAACGAAGCGATACAAAGTGGAACAACACGTTTGTACAAACCGAGTAGTTTGTGCGCAAACAGCAATTGATAAAACGACGATGACATTTGCACGACGACGGCCACGCTGAGATCGTTTTGCAGTGCGGCCATGCGAGCCGACTGTTGGGTTCTAACATAGGTACTGAACAAGCATTAACTAGAGAGACACGGGGTTTTGACGCGATTAGCGACAGTGTATACAACCGTACGGACTTACGTTTGTGTCGTCTGGTCAATGTTAAAACGACGATGGCATTTGTGCGCCGGCGAAGTGTTAAAACGTAATTAAATTTGGCCGATCATGAAGTTGGAGGAAAGTATGCATGCGATCGTGGCCTATTACGTTTGTGTCGTGTGGTCAATGTTAAAACGACGATGGCATTTGTGCGCCGGCGAAGTGTTAAAACGTAATTAAATTTGGCCGATCATGAAGTTGGAGGAAAGTATGCATGCGATCGTGGCCTATTACGTTTGTGTCGTCTGGTCAATGTTAAAACGACGATGGCATTTGTGCGCTGGCGAAGTGTTAAAACGTAATTAAATTTGGCCGATCATGAAGTTGGAGGAAAGTATGCATGCGATCGTGGCCTATTACGTTTGTGTCGTCTGGTCAATGTTAAAAGTTGACTCACTCACTCACTCATTCGGCCTTAGTATATTACTCCCCTGCACGAAGGGTACGGCCACAAGTTCAGTTCAGCTCAAGGTTATGCTTCCGGTTAGAGGGACTGACATACTTGCTGCCACTTTTCAGAAGGTGAATTAAATTTAACTCGTCTCTTGGTCCTACCATGGTGAAAAACGCACGCGAGACATGCACGGCGTGGGCTCTGTGGCCGACGCCACTTGCTCGCTATGTTTAGGCTTGGTCCGGCGCGGCTTGCAAAACATGGTGCGCACCTTACCGTATGCGGTAACGTATGGTAAAACTAAAAGGGGAAAGAAATTGAGATCCAAGCTAAGTGACAAGTTGTGGCCAGTCAGTTTTCAACACCGTTAACTCAATGCATCATTCTGACGGACCACGGCGGCCGCCCGGCCGCGGCTCGCTCCGTGGAGCCATGCAGAAGCTGGAGAGGCTAGGGCGCAGGGACTCACAGAGCTAGGGGCGTTTGCGGAGACGCGTTGCCAGCAAGTACCTAGATCTGTAGTTCCCTTTAGCGCCGCGCGGGCGCGCTGCAATCGACCGGCTGCACGGGCGTGTGAATGTAAATGCGCGGCCGGGCTCGGGCTTTGTATTACGGGCCCGGGCTGGGCTCGGGCCTCGTAAAGCGGGCCCGGGCCGGGCTCGGGCCGAAAAATCAGGCCCGTGCAGTGCTCTAGGACTCCACCCCACGCCCCCCGTTGGAAAATACCGTCCGCTGATTGGAAAAGGTTTAAAGAGTCAACATACATCAAGCTTATCAGAAGATTTTACGAACCATTTTAATATTGAAGACGCAGTAGCGTATTTTACTGGTTTTATAATCGACGCAGCGGAAAAATTCATTCCACAAACAAAAGGTCTCTCAGGTAAAAGACAGGTCCCCTGGTGGAATGAGGAGTGCAGACTGGCACGAAATAAACAGAACAGAGCGTGGGGTGTACTCCGTCGCTCCCCGACTGCGGAAAATCTCATAGAATTTAAACTGGCAAAATCACAGGGAAGACGGACGCGGCGACAAGCAAAGAGGGCTAGCTGGGAGAGGTTTCTGTCTGGCATAACATCTTACACACAAGAGTCCTAAAGTATGGGATGGCCTTAGAAGGCTAAAGGGGCAGGAAACCCACCCATTACCGCTTGTCAATGAACAAGGGAACGGCTTGGAGGACCAGGCTAGAGCTCTGCACGGGCCCGGGCCGGCCCGAAAGCCCGGGCCGGGCCGTCCGAAGCGTTTTTTTGGCGGGCTCGGGCCGGGCCCGGGCTTAAAGCCACGGGCCCGGGCCGGGCTTGGGCTTGAGGCCGCGGGCCCGGGCCGGACTCGGGCTTGAAGCCACGGGCCTGGGCCAGACTCGGGCCCGCTCATTAAAGGACTTAAGTAGGCCTTCGAGCACACGCAACCGTTATGCATTGCATGCTTCAATGCATTCTGTGCCAAGCTGAAGTCACACGTGAAAAATGACTGTCATCATCATCATCAGCCTATATTTATGTCCACTGCAGGACGAAGGCCTCTCCCTGCGATCTCCCATTAACCCTGTCTTGCAATAGGTGATTCCAATTTGCGCCTGCGAATTTTCTAACTTCATCACCCCACCTAGTTTTCTGCCGTCCTAGACTGCGCTTCCCTTCTCTTCGTATCCGTTCTGTAGCTCTAATGGTCCATCGGTTATCCATCCTACGTATTACATGGCCTGCCCAGCTTCATTTTTTCCGCTTAATGTCAACTAGAATATCGGTTATCCCTGTTCTCTGATCCACACCGCTCTCTTGACTGTACATCTTATCGGATGACTGTATATCTTATCGAAGAAAATAGTAAAACAGATGATGTTCTCATTTTAACAGCCGACCTGTTTCAGCCGGGCGCAATGTGTCTGCTGAATCCAAAAAAAGGTGTGCCGATCCTGGTAGCAGTGTAGAAAGGGTCCAAGCGCAATGGCACCTACACCTGTGAACTAGCGAAGCTGAGCCTGGATAAGTCTAGCTAAGAATGGTGGGGACTACTTAAACTTAGTCAGTCATCGATAGGCAATTGATAGCCAATCAATAGCTAGTCGATAATTGATCAATAACCAATAAATTCCGGAAACTTCTGTAGGTGACTTGGTAGTGCTTAGCCTAGTCCAAATACGTGGTCAATATCTTGCGATAGAAAATCGAAAGCCAATAAATAGCTAATCGATAATCAATCAATTATAAATAAATTACGGGGAATGCTGGGGATGACTTGGTAGTACTTAGCCTAGCCCAAAAGCCAGGACTATTTAGGTGCCCATCAGGTCCGCTGTCTCTTTAGCATTGCGCCGGCAGTGCTACGCTATTTTTATTTTCCACAAAAACAAACATTGTTTCCGCGTAAGGAAAAATAAATTATCCAAAGAACCACTCCTCAAACCATTTCCATGTTACCGCTTTTGCGATTGCACTATTACCAGCGTCGGTACTATTGCAATATTTTAGAACTAAGGCCAGTTACTTTTGTGCTTCAATGCATAAAACAGCGTTTTCTTCAAAAAGTTAACTGGAACGCCCATTCATTTCGTCGGACGCTTTGAAAATTAATATCTCGAAACTGGTTCAGTCCTGAGAATTCATTCCAAGTGGATACGCCTTGCGAACGCAGCGGCTATAATTCGTAGATTGAAAGATGTGCCGTAAAATGAATAATTAAAAAGTTAATTGGCGTAATTATGTTAAATATTCAATTACGCTTTTTGACCATTCATTAGGCCAGCCGCGTCAGAATTAGCTTGGAACTACATAAAACAATTATCCTCCTTAGAGCGTCGTCACATTAATGCGAACACAAGAAATCCTGAGATATGGCCAATTCCATACTTCAGGACACTCTACTTCTTCTTTCTTCTTCTTTCTGCGGTTTTACGTGCCAAAACCAGTTTTGATTATGAGGCACGCCGTAGTGGAGGGCTCCGGAATAATTTCGACCACCTGGGGTTCTTTAACGTGCACTACAACGCAAGCACACGGGCGTTTTTGCATTTCGCCTCCATCGAAATGCGGCCGCCGGGGCCGGGATTCGATCCCGCGACCTCGGGCTCAGCAGCGCAACGCCTTAGCTGACTAAGCCACCCCGGCGGGTGCAGGACACTCTATAAGCATCAGTCGTTAATACATAACCTACCATACACTTTGAACAGATACAAAAATGTTGATAATTTCAGTAAGAAAGAGCTCAGCCCATACGTTGGTAGCTTGTAATATATCTGATGTGATTATTATTCTGCCTTCGTGTATGGCTCTGAGTATATAATGTACATCCTGTTTCGTTTTATTAGCAAATGTTAATCTTGTAAAATTCAGTCTCATGCTATGTTGTATAGCTGGTGTTGCCTTGTTTTGTATAGCTGGTATTGCTATTGTATACTTTATATAGGCTGATGATGATGATGATGATGATGATCGATATTGTAGTGTTTTTTAAAATGCATTCTGTTAAAACTTTTCCTAATTCTCTTAACTCGCCGTGACGGAAATATTCTGTGTTTCCTTTCATAGCTATTTCGTCCGTGAGGAATTCCAGCGACAGCTGGAAATATATGTGAATTATTGTACATGTGCGCACACTGTTTGCTGACGTACTATTGCCTTGCGTGCTGGTTCGGGTCACGTCAAGCTACGTATGTAGCTTTTAGTCCAAAATGACCGTCAAGCATGTAAATTGGAGAATAAATTGATTTGATTTGATTGATTTCGTCGGACACTTTGAAAATTATTATCTCGAAACTGGTTCAGTCCTGAGAATTCGTTCCAAGTGGATACGCCTGCGAACTCAGCGGCTATAATTCGTAGATTGAAAGATGTGCTGTAAAATAATTAATGAAAAAGTTAATTAGCGTGATTATGTTAATTCTTCAATTAGGCGTTCTGTTTTCTCTTGGAAGTAATGACCGCCTCATCGAGTAGTTTAGATCAAGGATTATTATATAATTGTGCAATCTGCAACAGGCAATTTTTTAAAATTTGGTTCAGCTAAAATGAAACACACTGTATATTTGCATACTAAATGACATCATAGAACCATATCGTACAAATCAAGGTAAGTGCATGGGCACCTACGGAAAAATAGCAGCACATGCAATGGGCCGGATTACTGATGTTCCCGTGGGAGAAACAAAGATTTCGGCCTTTTATTGCTTATATACTGCAGCTGATTAAACCTCGAGAAGGTGAGGCTGAAAGATACGTACGGTACAATCTGTAAGTAAAAAAAGATTTTTTTTTCTCTTACAGGCCGGGCCTGGTCACGCACACGTGGGCCCTAGCTAAGCTTAGTAATGAACGCCCGGGCCCGGGCCGGGCCTGGGCTCAATAGCACGGGCCCGGGTCGGGCCCGGGCTTGGAACCACGGGCCCGGGCCGGGCCCGGGCTGGTCTCGGTCATGTACGCCCGGGCCCGGGCCGGGCTCGGGCTCTGTATTACGGGCCCGGGCTGGGCTCGGGCCTTGTAAAGCGGGCCTGGGCCGGGCTCGGGCCGAAAAATCCGGCCCGTGCAGTGCTCTAGACCAGGCGAATGCTCTCGGTGAACACTTTGAGCGTGTGTCGAGCTCGACCCAGTACTCCGAATCATTTCTTAAGCACAAACAGATAGCTGAACGCAAGGCACTCGACCACAAGTGCACAAAGAACAACGCTTATAACCTTCCTTTTAGTATCGCTGAGTTAAAAGCTTCTTTGAACATGTGTAAAAGCTCTGCCCCGGGGGCCGACAGAATCATGTATGACATGATTAAAAACCTCCACACAGACACATTAAGGACGCTCCTAGTACTTTAAATAAAATTTTTACTGCCGGGTACCTTCCAGCTGCATGGAAACAAGCTGTTGTTATTCCAGTTCTGAAGCAGGGTAAAGATCTCTCCTCTGTAACAAGCTACCGCCCAATATCGCTTACGAGTTGCCTTTGTAAGCTTTTCGAAAAGATGGTTAATCGCCGTCTTCTACATTTTCTGGAATCGAACAAACTGCTTGATGCGTGCCAGTGTGGCTTTAGGGAAGGCCGGTCGACGACTGACCATCTCGTACGCATTGAGGGCATTATTCGTGATGCCTTCATTCATAAACAATTCTTTCTATCGGTATTCCTCGATATGGAAAAAACATACGATGCTACCTGGCGTTACGGAATATTAAGAGACCTTTCCGAAATGGGAATCCGTGGAAACATGTTTAGCTTAATTGAAAGCTACCTTTCTAACCGGACATTCCGTGTTAGAATTGGAAACACTTTGTCTAGGCAATTTGTGCAGGAAACTGGAGTGCCTCAGGGTGGCGTCCTTAGTTGCACCCTTTTTATTGTTAAAATGAATTCATTGCGCTCCTGTATACCGCGAAGTCTATTTTATTGTGCATATGTTGATGGCGTCCAGATAGGATTCAAGTCATGTAACCTGTCCATCTGTGAGCGACAAGTTCAGCTAGGCCTGAACAAACTGTCTAAGTGGGCTAATGAGAATGGATTTAAGCTCAATCCCCAAAAGAGCTCCTGTGTCCTGTTTACACGAAAAAGATGCTTGGTCCCAGAGCCCATTATTGAACTCCATGGAGGCGTAACGCGTTCCTGTGAATGCAGAACACAAATTCTTAGGCGTCATACTAGATTCAAAGCTTACCTTTATTTCTCACATAAAGCACATTAAAGGTAAATGCCTAAGGACGCTAAATATCCTTAAAATCCTGTCGCACACAACGTGGGGTAGTGACAGGAAGTGCCTCATGACTCTGCAGAAAAGCCTTATATGGTCGCGGTTAGACTACGGTGCTATAGTCTACCAATCCGCTTCACCCAGCGCTCTGAAGATGCTAGATCCTGTGCACCATCTAGGTATCCGCCTCGCGACCGGTGCCTTCAGAACAAGTCCCATACAGAGCCTGTATGTAGAATCAGATGTGTGGTCTCTTGAACTGCAGAGGACATACTCTAGTTTCTTATACTTTCTGAAAGTAAGTTCCAACTGTGAACATCCATTCTATTCAACGATAAAGGATACAACGTCTAGTATACTTTTTCAAAACCGACCTTCAGTGAGACAGCCCTTTTCACTGCGTGTAAGGAAACTGAGTGAGGACATGGGTATTCCGCTCCCTACACGTGAAATAATGGCTCCAGCAAAGCCGCTTTCGCCATGGCTGTGGCAGGAGATAGTGTGTGACTTATCATTTCAAGAAATCACGAAACACGCTTCAGAAGTACACATTCGTATGCACTTCCTTGAACTCCAGTGGAAGTATTCTTGTCCACAATTCTACACAGACGCATCGAAGTCACACTCCGGCGTATCATATGCAGCTGCTGGTCCGTCATTTTCAGAATCCGACGTCCTGCACCCGGAAACCAGCATCTTCACTGCAGAAGCTTATGCAGTGATGGCGGCTGTGAAACATATTAGAAAAACAAATCTCACAAAAGCCATTATATTCACAGACTCCTTAAGCGTAGTGAAAACTTTAAAATCAATACACAAACATAAAAATCCTATAATCAACGACCTTTATGCACTCCTATGCAGAACCTACATGTCAAACCAACATGTATTATGCTGGGTGCCTGGGCACAGAGGCATCAAAGGAAATGTACTAGTAGATGAAATGGCTAAAGCCACGGTAACGAAAGCTAGCAGTTTCTCCATAGCAGTCCCAGCCACAGACCTAAAGCCATTCCTTCGTAAAAAGCTCAGGAGCCATTGGTAACACTTGTGGGTTACCGAAACCTTGAATAAGCTGCATGCAATCAAACCCCAGTTAGGGAATTGGTCGCCACTATCAAAATCACGACGATGTGATGTGCTCTTTTGCCGACTGAGAATAGGGCACACCTATGGTACCCATTCTTATCCTTTAACTGGTGCTGAACCTCCTAGCTGTGGTAGATGTGGCGAGAGCCTGACCGTCCTCCACGTCTTGGTGGAGTGTCGGGAAGCGGAACCTGAACGAAAAAAGCATTTTCCTCAAGCTTACCAGCAGTGTATCCCCCTTCATCCCGTACTATTTCTTGGCGCAGAACCACTCTTCGGGGACCCGCCGGGGTGGCTCAGTCAGCTAAGGCGTTGCGCTGCTGAGCCCGAGGTCGCGGGATCGAATCCCGGCCCCGGCGGCCGCATTTCGATGGAGGCGAAATTCAAAAACGCCCGTGTGCTTGCGTTGTAGTGCACGTTAAAGAACCCCAGGTGGTCGAAATTATTCCGGAGCCCTCCACTACGGCGTGCCTCATAATCAGAACTGGTTTTGGCACGTAAAACCCCAGAAAGAAGAAGAAGACCACTCTTCGGGTCTAAAGCTGCGCTTAATTTCTTAAACGATGTTGTGTTGCACGTTATTAGCCCAAGAGATTCGTAGCACGCCCTCTCTATAGAGGTTGCAGCTGCGATAGTAGTACTGTAAGGCACAAGCCTGTGGGCCCTTGCGCTCAAGAGCATTGGTGAGGCAGCTGTGCCATTGGGTTGTCAAATTTTATTCTATTCAGACATAGAGTATGTTTTATGATCATAGTCCATATCACTTGTAATTCTCATTATTTTAGTGTCTATATATTTTACGTCATTTACATCGTAGGTTTTAGGCCCCTATACAGCCCATGTTCAATCACCATCTGCCATTTACCACTTCATGGACTGCTTCATACTACCTTTCTTCGCGCTCTTTGGTCATCCCTGGCCCTTGCGCCAATAAAATCCATATATCATCATCATCATCTCTTTCCAAGAAGCTCGAAGACGTTTTTTCACGACTCACAACCCATCGAAACCATCCTACGTTGATGTGACGCGGCGGGGGCCAGCGTCACTTTCTTCGGCGGCCGTCCGAGTCACACCTAGTGTGCCGGCAGTCAAGCCGTCAGCCCCCTCGGCGGTATCAGCCAACACTGTTCCGCCACCCAGCAAAATGAGCCAGCAGTCCACCGTGCCTGCAGGCTCTACGACACCTAGGGCCTCTGCTCGGTGAGAGAAGCCCGAAACACCCGCGAGCGTACGCCGCGAGCGGGCATCCTGCGCCTCGGCGGAGGTGATGGATACATCAAGTTCACCGGCGTCCCAGACGCCGAAGGATCGGCGCAGCTCTCAAGAGCGCGCCGAGACAAAACGCGCATCACGGGGCCCGGAAAGGGCCTTGTGGGCTAACACAGATTTCCCCTCTTAAACACACAGCACAAAACACTTTCACTATGGATACACAAATATTATATTGGAATGTCAGGGGTCTTCTCCACAACCTCGATGACGTTAAAGAACTCCTACATAAACATAATCCAAAATTGCTGTGTGTTCAAGAGACACACCTGAAACACACACAAACACACTTTCTTCGTCAGTACGCCATCTTTCAAAAAGACCGTGACGAAGCTAACGGCTTATGCGGCGGTGTAGCAATCGTTGCAGATAAGTCTGTAGCTTGTCATCATGTAGCCTTACAAACAACCCTTGAGGCAGTGTCAGTTAGGGCAGTTCTCTTCAATAAGTTGGTAACTGTTTGCTCCATATATATTCCCCCAAACTATCACCTCATAAAAACAGATTTCTATAACCTCATTGATCAACTTCCGGAACCCTATCTACTTGTGGGTGATTTTAATGCCCACAACATGTTGTGGGGAGACTCGCGATGTGATGCGAGAGGTCGACTCATCGAGAATTTCCTTCTGACCTCTGGTGCCTGCCTTTTTAATAAGAAGGAGCCGACATATTACAACGCCCAACATGATCCGTATTCATCGATAGATCTTGCAGTCGGATCAGCTTCTCTTCTGCCTGTCCTTAAATGGAAAGTACTTAACAATCCTTTTGGAAGTTACCACTTCCCTGTAACTCTAAGCTTAATAATGCAGCATGATAACCCTCCCAACATTCCTCGATAGAAATTAGCGTCTGCTGATTGGGAGCATTTTAAAAAATCAACTTATTTACCACGAGATTTTATAAACAATTTTAGTATCGATGATGCTGTCGCATATTTACCGCTTTTATTATTGATGCTGCTGAAAAGTGTATCCCACAAACGAATGGTGGTTCACGTAAAAGACGTGTTCCCTGGTGGAACGAAGACTGTAGACAGGCGCGAAAAAGGCAAAATAAGGCATGGGACATATTGCGTAGATCTCCAAATGCTGAAAATCTCATTCAATTTAAACAGATTAAATCGCAAGGAAGGCGGACACGACGTCAGGCAAAGAGAGAAAGCTGGGTGAGCTTTCTCTCTGGTATAAATTCCTACACACAGGAGGCAAAAGTTTGGAATGGCTTAAGAAAGCTAAAGGGGCAACAAATTCATCCGTTGCCTCTGGTTAATGACCAGGGGAATACCTTGCTGGACCAGGCAGACTGTCTCGGGGAGCACTTTAAACATGTGTCAAGCTCAATCTATTATTCGAAATCCTTCCTTAAATACAAACAGATAGAAGAATGTAAGCCATTTGTACGTGAATGCCGACAGAACGAACCGTATTACCGTCCTTTCAGTATTACCGAGTTGAGAGCTGCCTTGATCGCATGTAAGAGCTCTGCACCGGGACCTGACAGAGTCATGTATGACATGATTAAGAACATGCACACTGATACACAACTAACACTACTGGCACTTCTGAACACTATTTGGGCTGCCGGATATCTTCCATCCGCATGGAAAGAAGCGATTGTGGTCCCTGTATTGAAGCAGGGTAAAGATCCTTCCTTGGTGGCAAGTTACCGTCCCATAGCTCTCACAAGTTGCCTGTGCAAGCTATTTGAAAAAATGGTTAATCGACGCCTCATACATTTCCTTGAACTGAACAAAATGCTTGATCCCTATCAGTGTGGCTTTAGAGAAGGGCGATCCACAACTGATCATCTTGTGCGCATTGAAGGAAATATTCGGGACGCATTTGTACATAAACAGTTTTTCTTATCGATATTCCTCGATATGGAGAAGGCGTACGACACAACGTGGCGTTACGGAATCTTGAGAGACTTGTCGCGAATGGGCATCCATGGCAATATGCTAAGCGTAATAGAAAGCTATTTGTCTAATCGTACCTTCCGCGTCAAAATCGGCAATGTATTTCACGTCCATTTATACAGGAAACGTGTGTACCCCAGGGAGGCGTGCTCAGCTGCACACTCTTTGTCGTTAAGATGAACACTCCGCGCCTCATTACCACCGGCAATTTTGTATTCCGTCTACGTGGACGACATACAAATAGGCTTCAAGTCTTGTAACCTCGCAGTGTGCGAGAGACAGGTACAGCAGGGCTTGAACAAGGTATCCAAGTGGGCAGATGAAAACGGGTTTAAAATTAATCCCCACGAATGTTCTTGTGTTCTTTTCACGAGAAAGAGAGGCCTGATACCAGATCCCTGTGTAGAATTGTATGGACAGCAAATACCTGTGAACAAAGAACACAAGTTTTTAGGCATCATACTTGACTCTAAGCTTACCTTCATTCCCCAGATAAAGTATCTCAAGGCAAAATGCCTAAAAACCATGAACCTAATGAAGAATATATCTCACACAACATGGGGCAGCGACAGGAAGTGTCTACTGAACCTTTATAAGAGTCTGATTCGTTCGCGACTAGATTATGGGGCTGTAGTATATCACTCTGCCGCCCCAAGCGCACTAAAGATGCTAGATCCCGTTCACCATCTAGGTATCCGCCTGGCCACCGGCGCTTTCAGAACAAGCCCTATTGAAAGCATATACGTACAATCGAATGAATGGTCACTCCATCTGCAGAGATCATACATCAGCTTCACGTATTTCCTCAAAGTCCACTCGAATCATGAACATCCGTGTTATAAAACTGTTAACGATTTGTCATGTACTACACTTTTTCATAACCGACCCTCTATGAGACGTCCTTTCTCACTGCGTGTGAGAGAACTTAGCGAAGAAATGGATGTCCCACTTCTCGAACACTGTCTAATGCCTCCAGGTAAGCTGTTACTGCCCTGGGAGTGGCAGGTGATAGAATGTGATATATCCTTTGTAGAGGTCACAAAGCACGCTCCTGAACTCGAAATCGCAATGCATTTCCGTAAACTCCAATCGAAATACTCTTGCTGTGAATTCTACACCGACGCGTCAAAGTCACATGCTGGCGTATCTTATGCCGCTGTCGGTCCATATCTTTCTCTGAATCAGACGTATTGAACCCATATACAAGTATCTTCTCTGCAGAAGCCTATGCAGTACTGTGTGCGGTTAAACACATTAAGAAATTAAAACTACAGAACGCAATAATATTCACGGACTCCTTAAGTGTCGTAATGGCACTAATGTCTTTAAGGAAACACAAAAATCCTGTTTTTATTGAACTTTACTCATATTTGTGCAATATCTACTCATCTGGTAGACATGTGACAATATGCTGGGTTCCTGGTCATAGATCCATCGAGGGTAATGTGCTAGCAGACCAAATGGCCACATCAATTACATCTCAAGCTACCAATCTTAGCAGTACTATTGCCGCCACAGATCTCAAGCCTTTTTTGCGAACGAGACTGCGAAGCCACTGGCAACGCATGTGGGACAGTGAAAAAAATAATAAGCTCCACTTGATTAAGCCACAGTTAGGTTTCTGGCCCTGTACAACTAAAACACGACGAACTGATGTCCTATTTTGCCGTCTCAGAATAGGACACACATATGGAACTTACAATTTTCTGTTGACTGGTAACGAGCCTCCAACCTGTGGTCGATGTGGTGAGAGGCTGACCGTCCTCCATGTCCTCCCGGAGTGCCGGGAAGCCGAAACAGAGAGAAGGAAACATTTTCCTCTTGCATACCGCTACCATATCCCTCTCCATCCCAGTATGTTTCTTGGCAAAGAACCGCTTTTTAATACCAAAGCAGTCTTAGGTTTCTTGAATGACATGGTACTACACGTAATTAGCCCTAGATATTCGTAGCACATCCTCCCGCCAGAGGATGCTGTTGCGATAGTGTTTAGTATAGCACATGCCTCCAGGCCTTTATGTTCAAGGGCTCTGTTGAGGCAATAGTGCTTCATGCCAATTTTCGCATCGGACATATTTTGCAAATAGTAACATTTATGCGCAATGCATATTTAATGCTCATAGCACACGGCATTAGTCATTCTCATAATCTTATTACCTGTAGATTTTATGCACTTTACAGCGACTATTTTAGGCCCCTTTACAGCCACGTCATATTCACCACTCGTAATCCATCGCTTCAATTGAAACTCATTAACACTGGCCTGGCGCTCTTTGGCCATCATTGGCCCTTGCGCCATTAAACCCCATATATTATTATCATTACAAATGAATGGCTGGTTCTTCCGGAGAAGAGCTCCCATTGGTTCTACCACGTCAGCAAGCCTGGTAACGAACTTGGCATAATGCTGGATCAGTGCTAGGAAAGAGTGCAGACTAGTACTATCAGTGGGCGCTGGAGTATTCATAATGGAAGCAATTTTCTCTGGCAAAGGAGAGGTGCCTTGCGGTGTGATCTTGTGTCAGAAGAAGGATCACACCAGTTCCTGGGCACCAAATACGCACTTCTCATTAAACTTGGGCCCTGCTTCCTTAATGCCCCGCAGTGCACCGGCCGGGTTGGTCAAGTGTTCCTGTTCGCTCTTCCCAAAAACTATGATGTCGTCGATCTAGAATAAAACACCAGAGCATCCTTGAAGGATTTTCGATTGAAGGACATATCCGTGACGCATTTGTACGTAAACAGTTTCTCTTGTCGATATTCCTAGATATGGAAAAGGCGTACGACACAACTTGGCGTTACGGAATTTTGCGAGACTTGTCAGGAATGGGCATCCGTGGAAACATGCTAAACATAATAGAAAGCTATTTGTCTAAACGTACCTTCTGCGTGAAAATCGGCAATGTATTGTCGCGTCAATTCGTACAGGAAACTGGTGTACACCAAGGAGGTGTGCTCAGCTGCACACTGTTTATCGTGAAGATGAACACGCTTCGTGCTTCATTATCACCAGCAATTTTTGATTCTGTCTACATAGACGACATACAAATAGCTTTCAAATCCTGTAACCTTGCAGTGTGTGAGAGACAAGTACAATAGGGCTTGAACAAAGTGTCCAAGTGGGCAGACTAAAACGGATTCAAAGTGAACCTCCACAAAAGTTCCTGTGTTATTTTTACGAGAATGAGAGGCCTGGCTCCAGATCCTTGTGTGTATGAGCAACTCATAACTGTGAACAAAGAGCACAAATTTTTAGGTGTTGTACTTGACTCTCTCCTTACTTTCATTCCACACGTAAAATTTCTCAAGGCGAAATGCCTAAAAACAATGAACTTGCTAAAAATATTATCACACAACATGGGGCAGCGACAGGAAGTGTTTAATGAATCTTTACAAGAGTCATTCGATCACGATTGGACTATGGTAGCGTGATATATCACTCTGCCGCCCCTAGTGCGCTGAAGATGCTGGATCCCGTCCACCATCTGGGTATCCGCCTGGGAACTGGGGCTTTCAGAACAAGCCCTATTGAAAGTTTATCATCATTATCATCATCAGCCTATATTTTATGTCCACTGCAGGATGAAGGCCTCTCCCTGCAATCTCCAATTACCCCTTTCTTGCGCTAGCGTAATCCAACTTGCGCCTGCAAATTTCCTAACTTCATTATCCCATCTGGTTTTCTGTTGACCTCGACTGCGCTTCCCTTCTCTTGGTATCCATTCTGGAACCCTAATGGTCCACCGGTTATCCATCCTACGCATTACATGGCCTGCCCAGCTCCATTTATTCCGCTTAATGTCAACTAGAATATCGCCTATCCCCGTTTGTTCTCTGATCCACACCGCTCTCTTCCTGTCTCTTAACGTTAATCCTAAGATTTTTTGTTCCATCGCTCTTTGTGCGGACCTTAACTTGTTCTCGAGCTTCTTTGTTAACCTCCAAGTTTCTGCCCCATATGTTAGCACCGGTAGAATGCAATGATTGTACACTTTTCTTTTCAACGACAGTGGTAAGCTCCCAGTCAGGATTTGGCAATACCTGCCGTGTGCACTCCAACCCAATTTTATTCTTCTGTAAATTTATTTCTCGTGATCAGGGTCCCCTGTGAATAATTGACCTAGATAAATGTACTCCTTTACAGACTAGAGGCTGACTGGCGATCCTGAATTCTTGTTGCCTTGCCAGGCTATTGAACATGATCTTTGTCTTCTGCATATTCATCTTCAACCCAATTTTTACACTTTCTCGATTAAGGTCCTCAATCATTTGCTGTAATTCGTCTCCATTGTTGCTGAATAGGACAATGTCATCTGCAAAGTGAATGTTGCTGAGATATTCGCCGTTGATCCTCACTCCTAAGCCTTCCCAGTCTAAGAGCTTGAATACTTCTTCTAAGCATGCAGTGAATAGCATTGGAGAGATTGTGTCTCCTTGCCTGACCCCTTTCCTGATAGGTAACTTTCTACTTTTCTTGTGGAGAACCAAGGTAGCTGTGGAATCTTTGTAGATGTTTGCAAAGATATTCACGTATGCCTTCTGCACTACTTGATTACGCAATGCCTCTATGACTGCTGGTATCTCTACTGAATCAACCCCGCAGGGGCGTCTGCGTAAGCAGGCGTTTGGTGTGTTGCGACACCATGGACCCGAGCACATGAGGGTTGGCCCCTCCCGCGTGTAGCCGTGCGCGGCTTAGCCGTTCCAGTGGCCCAACCTGACCGTCCGAAAACCGCGTTCGTTACACCCGATGGCCTCTACGAGTTTAACGTCATGCCCTTCGGGTTGTGCAATGCGCCTGCTACTTTTGAGCGCATGATCGATACCATCCTTCGCGGCCACAAATGGAAGACATGTCTATGTTACCTCGACGACATCGTCGTCTTCTCAACCGATTTTCCGAGACACCTCGCTCGCCTGCATGACATTCTGACCTGTCTCGCCTCTGCCGGCCTACAGCTCAACCTCAAAAAGTGCCGTTTTGCTGCAAGCAAGTTAACCATCTTGGGTCACGTAGTCTCAAAGGACGGCGTCCTCCCGGACCCAGACAAGCTCCGCGCTGTTGCAGACTTCCCTACGCCCACGTCTATCAAAACCCTCAGAAGTTTTATTGGCTTATGTTCGTATTTTCGTCGCTTCGTACGCAACTTCGCATCCATCATGGCGCCCTTGACAAGTTTACTTTCCGACAGTAACGGCATAGCAGCGTGGTCACCTGAATGTGATGCGGCATTTCAGCAGTTGCGCCACTTGTTGACTTCACGACCTATTCTTCGCCACTACGACCCTGCTGCTCCTACGGAAGTTCACACTGACGCCAGCGGAGTTGGCCTTGGTGCGGTCTTAGCGCAACGGAAAGCTGGCTATGATGAATACGTCGTCGCTTATGCTAGCCGTACTCTGAAGAAAGCAGAATTAAATTACTCAGTGACAGAAAAGGAGTGCCTGGCGATCGTCTGGGCACTAAGCAAGTTTCGTCCATACCTTTACGGCCGTTCTTTCGCCGTAGTTACAGACCACCATGCCCTTTCTTGGCTTTCTTCCTTGAAAGACCCGTCGGGACGCTTAGGACGTTGGGCGCTTCGCTTGCAAGAGTACGACATCCGCGTCATGTACCGCTCCGGTCGCAAGCACTCCGACGCTGATGCGCTTTCCCGCTCCCCACTGACGCCTTACTTGGCGCCTTTGTCAGATTCCGCGTCCACCCTGTCACCATTGACCATCACCGACATGCACACAGAGCAGCGCAAGGACACAACACTTGCAATGTTACTTGACTACCTTGCCGCTCCGTCTGATGTCCCTTCGACACGAGCACTGCGTCGCCAAGCAACCCACTTTTCCGTGCGAGACAACATTCTATATCGCCCCAACTATATGCCGGACGGTCGGAAATGGCTCCTTGCTATACCTCGTCATATGCGCTCTGACATCTGCGCATCTTTTCACGCTGATCCCCTAAGCGCTCATGCCGGCGTCCTCAAAACTTACACAAGGTTGCGTCAGCGCTATTATTGGCGAGGCATGTACAACTTTGTGCAAAAGTACATTCAGGTTTGTACTACTTGCCAACAGGGCAAGACACCTACACACCGTTTCACAGGACCGTTGCAGCCGCTACCATGCCCGGCTCGTCCGTTCGACCGCGTCGGCATCGACCTCTACGGCCCGCTTCCATGCAGCGGGTGTGGAAATCGGTGGATTATTGTCGGCGTCGATCATCTTACTCGCTACGCTGAGACTGCAGCTCTGCCGGCAGCGACCGCCCGTGAAGTTGGGTTTTTCATCCTTCGCAATTTTGTTCTTCGCCACGGTGCTCCCCGAGAACTACTGAGTGATAGGGGCCGCGTCTTCTTGTCGGAGGGTGTCGAAGCCCTCCTCACGGAGTGCAGGATCATTCACCGAAAATCGACGGCATACCATCCCCAAACCAACGGCCTGACCGAACGGTTCAATCGCACACTTGGCGACATGTTGCGGATGTATATTTCATCCGACCACTCCAACTGGGACACCGTACTCCCCTTTGTCACGTTCGCATACAACACCGCGACGCAAGCGACTACCGGCTTTTCCCCGTTTTTCCTTGTGTATGGCCGAGATCCTTCCTGCCCTTTGGACACCATACTGCCATACCAACCTGATGCCGCAGAGTACACTCCACTTTCCGAAGTCGCCAAGTATGCTGAAGATTGCCGTCAGCTGGCACGTTCTCTCACTAGCGAGACTCAAGAACGTCAAAAGACACGACGATACTCATCAACCACCACCCACCTTTGCTCCCGGTTCACTTGTTTGGCTTTGGATACCAGCCCATATTCCTTGCCTCTCTTCCAAACTCCTGGCGCGTTATCACGGTCCGTACCGTATCATCAATGCCACTTCACTGGTCAACTACATCGTTGAGCCGCTCACAGTGTCACCAGACCTGCGTCGTCGCGGGCGAGAGACAGTACATGTCAACCGCCTGAAACCGTATTACGACCCACTCATCTTCTCTGCGCCCTGAGTCGCCAGGGTGGCTATGCTTCGCTCCCGGGGCATTGTAATGAAGCAGAGGCGCCCCTGGGTATGTGCCGACTGAGGAGGAAGACGATGGACCGTGCCGTGATCGCGAGAGAACCCCGTGCTACAAACAGTCCTTGCAGTGCCTACCAGTACCTAGCGTTCTTACAACGTTATCGACGACAATAAACCTCGTCGCAGAACAAGCAAATATACTTGAGGAGCACTTCTATAATGTCTCTAGCTCGGCGAACCCGAGCACACGAGGGTTGGACCCTCCCGCGTGTAGCCGTGCGCGGCTTAGCCGTGTCCGGGGAAAAGAGGATCCTGGGGGTTGAGCCAATGCCGGGTGTTTGGACCTTTATGGCCCCCCGGCGGAGGCAACACACCTCTTTGGCCTCTGCTTCACGTAGACGGCACCCCCGGACTGACCCACCCGGGGGAAATCGGCAGTCGCCTTTTCCTGTTCTTCTCTTCAATCTTCGTCTTTCTCCCTCACTTTTAATCTTTCCTGTCTCCTTTTCTCTTCCATTTACTTCCAACATTCCTGGCGGCAAGGGTTAACCTTGTGTGGGTAGCCAACCTTGGATATTCCATATTTGGTTATAGTGGTGGCGTACAGTTGGCGTTTGCAGGACCTGTCCTTTACAGATTCTGCAGCGTCCCCTTGTTGGGCTCCATGGTGGGTGGCTGGCGCCACCGCCGAAACAAATTCCGCATACATGGATAGTTCCTTTCCCGCACTTCCTGATCGCCGCCAGAAACGGGGGCGCACCGAAGCATTTCAATTTTTTGGCCAAAAAACAGAAATTTTTCCGCGCTTTCACGTTATTCATAGTGAGAAGCCAGACAAGAGCGTAGAGTTGCATCACCTTTCCTCGTTGCGAAATGTTTGGCCGAGACCATAGGACCAGGCTACAAGGCTACAAAGTTGGCAAGTGGAGATCTCCTGCTGGAACTCCGCGACAAAAAACAACATGAAAAGTTAAATGCCTTAGTGTCTTTTGGCGAAATACCGATAACAGTCACCCCGCACCGCACGATGAACACCACTCGTGGTGTCGTCTCAGATGATGACCTCATGGACCTAACCGAAGCTGAACTTCTAGAAGGCTGGAAAGATGAAAATGTGATCAATGTAAAACGAATTAAGATGAGACGAGATGGCAAAGAGATCCAAACGAAACACCTTATTCTCACATTCGGTACAAGTGTTCTACCCGAGACCATAGAGACAGGATACATAAAGATCAAAGTCAGGCCCTACATTCCGAATCCTCTCCGTTGTTTTAAGTGTCAAAGATTTGGCCACAGTTCGCAGAACTGTCGTGGCCGCCTCACCTGTGCAAAATGTGCCCACGAACATGCATCCGAATCCTGTGAAAACAAACTGCAATGTGTGAACTGCGACGGCGAGCATGCCGCCTACTCGCGGTCCTGCCCGTCGTGGAAGAAGGAAAAAGAAATCGTTACAATCAAGGTCAAAGAAAATATTTCGTTCAAAGAGGCACGAAGGCGGGTATCATACCTGCCAAAGAACACCTTTGCCGAAGTGGCGCGTCAGGGGGCAGCGTCGCAACGGCTTCCGGCGACTGTCCGGCTCACACACAGTGAGCCGGCAGTGACGCCATCCGCCCCCTCTGCGGCTGGAGCTAGCGCTGCTCCGCCAACTCACAAGGGGCCATCGACCTCTGGGCTGGTGGCCTCCAGGGCCTCGTCCCTCGAGGCGAGGCCTTACCGTCAAACGAACCGCTCGCAAGAGCGCGTGTCCAGCGCCTCGCAACAGGCGATGGACACAACAACCGCCCAGACGGCGCCGTCAGCGCCTAAGGAGCCGCGAGAATCTCGCGATCGCTCCAAAAAAGAAAAAGCCCGCATCACAGGGCCCGACAAGGGCTCTGTAAGTTAAGTTAGTCTCCTAAATGCACAGCACACAAAACACTTTCAACATGAATACACAAATAATACATTGGAACGTCAGAGGACTCCTACACAACCTCGATGACGTTAAAGAAATCCTACACAGGTTTAATCCTAAGGTGCTGTGTGTTCAGGAGACACACCTTAAATCTACACAATCCAACTTTCTCCGGCAATACGACATTTTCAGGAAAGACCGAGACGACGCTCTTGCGTCGTCAGGTGGTGTAGCAATAGTTGTAGACAAGTCCGTAGCTTGTCAACATGTACCCCTTCAGACGGCCCTTGAGGCAGTGTCAATTCGGGCAATTCTTTTTAATAAATTGGTCACTGTATGCTCTATATACATACCCCCACACTATACTCTCGGAAAAACTGCGTTTTACAATCTTGTTCATCAGCTTCCTGAACCCTACATACTTGTGGGCGATTTTAACGCTCACAACACGTTGTGGGGAGATTCCCGATGTGACCCAAGGGGTCGTCTTATAGAAAACTTTCTTCTGAACTCTGGTGCGTGTCTCTTCAATGGGAAGGAGCCAACATACTATAATCTTTATCATAATTCTTACTCATCAATAGACCTGTCAATTGGCTCTGCCTCTCTTTTCCCTGATTTAAAATGGCGTGTGCTTAAAGATCCACTTGGAAGTGACCACTTCCCAGTGGCACTGGACTTGTTGAAACAACATGACTCCCCTCCGCATGACCCTCGCTGGAAACTAGCCTCAGCTGACTGGAAGTGTTTTAAAGAATCCACATACTTATCACGAGATTTTATAAGTAATTTTAGCATAGATCATGCTGTATTATATTTTACCGCTTTTATTATTGACGCTGCAGAAAAGTTCATCCCTCAAACAAAAGGTCGTTCATGCGGAAGACGAGTTCCCTGGTGGAACGAGGACTGCCGGCAAGCTCGGAAAAAGCAAAACAAAGCCTGGGGCATTCTGCGCCGATACCCAACTGCAGAAAACCTTCTTCAGTTCAAACAATCCAAATCACAGGGAAGGCGCACGCGACGGCAGGCTAGGAGAGCAAGCTGGGAGAGGTTCCTGTCGGGAATAAATTCATATACCCAAGAAACAAAAGTGTGGAATTCGCTCAGAAGGCTAAAGGGGCAGGAACCGCATCCGCTGCCTTTGGTAAATAATCAAGGAAACAGGTTGGAAGACCAGGCAGACGCTCTCGGTACACATTTTCAGTATGTATCTAGCTCCGCGCACTATACACATACATTCCTTAAACACAAAGAAATAGAAGAACGGAAGACACTGGACCGCAAATGCAGAGGAAACGAACTATACAACTGTCCATTCAACATTGCCGAGCTTAAAGCAGCATTGAACGCATGCAAAAGCTCTGCGCCGGGAGCAGACAGGATTATGTATGACATGATCAAGAATATACACACGGACACACAGATAACATTGCTCGCACTTTTTAATCACATTTGGGCAGCGGGACACCTTCCAGCGACATGGAAGGAAGCTATCGTTGTCCCAGTTCTGAAACAGGGTAAAGACCCATCCCTGGTAACAAGCTACCGTCCGATAGCACTTACAAGCTGCTTATGTAAGCTTTTCGAAAAAATGATAAATCGCCGTCTTATGCATTTCCTAGAATCAAACAACATGCTTGATCCCTACCAGTGTGGATTTCGAGAAGGCCGGTCCACAACCGACCATCTTGTGCGCATTGAAGCAAACATACGCGATTCATTTGCTCATAAACAATATTTTTTGTCAGTTTTTCTCGACATGGAAAAGGCCTATGACACCACATGGCGCTATGGCATTATCAGAGACTTATCAGGAATGGGTATCCGTGGCAACATGCTTAGCGTAATTGAAAGCTATCTCTCACACCGAACTTTCCGAGTTAGAATTGGTAATGCCCTCTCTAGGCCATTTACACAGGAAACCGGGGTACCTCAGGGTGGTGTACTTAGCTGTACCCTTTTTATTGTTAAAATGACCTCTTTACGCTCGTTTATCCCACAAAGTATGTTTTATTCGGTATATGTTGATGATGTCCAGATTGGATTTAAATCGTGTAACATCGCAGTCTGCGAGCGACACGTTCAGTTTGGATTGAACAAAGTCTCAACATGGGCAGATCAGAACGGCTTCAAGCTGAATCCACAGAAAAGCTCCTGCATCCTCTTTACAAGGAAGAGGGGCCTTGTCCCAGAGCCCAGTATCCAGCTCCATGATCAGTGCCTGCCTCTGAACACACAGCATAAATTTCTTGGTGTCTTGCTTGACTCTAAACTTACATTCATTCCGCATATAAAGTATTTGAAAGCCAAATGTTTGAAAACAATGAACATCCTTAAAATTCTTGCGCACACGACATGGGGCAGTGACAGGGGCTGCTTAATGAACCTGTACAGGAGCCTCATACGGTCACGTCTGGACTATGGGTCTGTGGTGTATCACACTGCCGCTCCAAGTGCACTGAAGATTTTAGATCCTGTCCACCATTTAGGCATTCGCCTGGCCACAGGCGCCTTCAGGACAAGTCCTATACAGAGTTTATACGTAGAGTCTAATGAGTGGTCACTCCACCTGCAAAGAACATATATAAGCTTCACATATCTCCTCAAAGTGCAGTCTAATCCTGAACACCCGTGTTATAAAACTGTTAAAGATTTCACGTCTGACACGCTATTTCAAAACCGACCTTCAATGAGAAAACCTTTTACACTACACGTGAGGGAGTTGAGCGAGGATATGAATATCCCACTAGATTTGCACCCACTGATGGCTCCAGCAAGGCTGTTGCCGCCGTGGCTGTGGCAAATGATAAAATGCGACACGTCATTTGTCGAAGTTACAAAGCACGCTCCTGTGGAACACATCAAAATGCACTTCCGAGAACTTCAATTAAAATACCAATGCCCAGAATTTTATACTGACGCATCAAAGTCCAATGCTGGCGTGTTTTATGCAGCAATTGGTCCATCTTTCTCAGAATCTGATGTATTGCAACCCGAAACAAGTATCTTTTCCGCGGAGGCATACGCATTAATGTCGGCTGTAAAACACATAAAGGAATTAAAACTTAAAAAAGCTGTCATATTTACAGACTCTCTCAGCGTAGTAAGAGCTTTAGTGTCTCTACGGAAACATAAAAATCCAATAATCAATGACCTTTACTCATCTCTGTGTACTATGTACGCATCTAACCAATATATCGTAATATGTTGGGTGCCAGGGCACAGAGGCATAGTGGGCAATACGCTTGCAGACGAACTTGCTACATCCATATCTACGAGAACCTGCAACTCTACCGTAGCAATCCCTCCCACAGACTTGAAGCCTTTCTTCCGCAATAAGCTGAAAAACTTTTGGCAATCCATCTGGGACCATGAAACCTCCAACAAACTTCATTCAATCAAGCCGCACCTACGAAATTGGCCTTCGGTAACAAAATCGCGACAAACTGATGTCGTGCTTTGTCGACTGCGAATAGGACACGTGCACGGCACTCATTCTTACCTGCTCACTGGTGGTGAACCTCCACTTTGTGGTAGGTGTGGTGAGAGGCTGACCGTTCTCCATGTCTTGGTAGAGTGTCGGGAACTAGAGGCTGAACGAAATAAGCACTTTCCTATAGCACACCGATGCCACATTCCCCTTCATCCGGTTTTGTTTCTTGGAGAAGAACCAATTTTTGACTATAAATCAGTGTTACAATTTTTACAAGATGTCGACTTATTGCGCGTTATAAGCCCACGTGATTCGTAGCGCGTCCTCTCAATGGAGGCTGCTACTACGATAGTTGTGACCTGTATGGCACATGCCTCCAGGTCCTTGTGCTTAAGGGCCCTGGTGAGGCACTAGTGCTACCTCTTTTAATATATCACCTCTTTTTAATACACCGTTTCTTCATAACATGTCATGTACCATCATCAACTTTTAATGCATATATAATTGCGGACATTTCAACGGATCTTAGGCCTCTATACAGCCATGTCTTAATCCATGTCCTTTATCCATGTCTTAATATTAATTATTCATCCACCCATAGCAGCCTATTACCATAGCATTGGCGCTCTTTGGCCACATCTGGCCCTTGCGCCAATAAACCCCAATAATCATCATCTAGCTCGGCGAATTATTCCAACAGGTTCTTAAAATACAAACTGTCAGCAGAAAAGGAGAAATTGCCAGCTGCTTGTGCGTCTAAGGAAGAATATAATGCTCCATTCACTTTACAAGAACTTAACAGGGTACTGTGTGCTGGTAAAAAAACCGCAGTAGGTCCTGACCGCATCCATTATTCCATGCTTGCACACCTGTCCAAAGCTTCAGTAGACGCTCTCCTAAAATTTTTTAATAAGGTATATGCATGTGGAATAATGCCAAAAGATCGGAAAAAGGCAGTAGTGCCTTTTTTAAAAGCAGGTAAACCCCCCACATCCCCAAGCAGCTTTCGACCCATTGACAAGCTGTTTAGGTAAATCGTACGAAAGTGTCGTAAACGCGAGATTGACATTCATTCTTGAAACGCAGAACCTAATTAATTTTCATCAATGTGGGTATAAAAAAGGCTGTTCAACGACTTACCACCTCGTCCGACTTGAACATGAAATTCGTGAAGCATTCTTACACAAACAATACTGCCTGACAGTTTTCTTCGACCTAGAAAAAGCGTATGACGCTACTTGGAGATTTGGAATCATACGTGACCTCGCTAGTTTAGGAATCCGTGGCAAAATGCTGAACTGCATCGCTGATTTCATGTCCAACAGAACATTCCAAATCCGTCTAGGCACTGTGCTCTCGCGCTCATTTGTCCAGGAAAACGGCGTGCCACAAGGCTGCATACTTAGCACAACACTCTTTATAGTAAAAATGAACTCCATTAACAAAGTCATCCCCCCCTCTGTTATGCACTCCATATACGTCGACGATCTGCAAATAGCATGCCGCGCCTCAAATCTACCAACATGTGAAAGGCAGCTACAGATCACAATAAATAAGCTAATACAATGGGCTGACACAAACGGATTCCGCTTCTCTACTCAAAAAACTGTTACAGTGCTATTCTCGCAAAAACGAGGATTGCACTTAGACCCGGTTCTAAAATTGAATGACATGACGCTGCCGGTAAAACAAGAATATAAATTCTTGGGAGTAATCTTTGATCAAAAACTAAACTTCCTGACTCATATAAAAACAACAAAAGTTAAGGCAAATAAAGCAATACATATTTTACAAGTGCTGTCCCATAAACACTGGGGTTCCGACCGAACGTGCCTCTTACGTATTTACCGGTCTGTTGTGCGTAGCCTTCTGGATTATGGCTGCGTAGTTTATGGCTCAGCTAGGCAGTCTTACATTCGACGACTGGATCCAGTACATAACCTTGGACTGCGACTGGCAAGTGGTGCATACAGAACATCACCTGTCCAAAGTTTATACGTTGACTGCAATGAGCCCCCATTACAGCAGCGCAGAGCGTTAATTACATTTTCCTACGTACTCAGAATACAGTCATCACCACAACACATATGCTACAACATCGTCACACAGTAGAATTCACGGTTACATTATACAAATAAACCGAACATGATTAGGCCGCTTATCCTGCGATATGAAGAATATTGTCAGGATTATGACATTCCTCATAATGTCCTCCAGGTTGCGAAAAAGCCACAACGACTGCCCCCATGGCACGACTTCACGCAGTTATGTGACTGGACATTAACACACCTAAAGAAAAGAGACACCCCACACGAACACATTCTACAAGAATTCTACGCTCTTCAAGATAAATATCAAGACTACATGGAATTTTACACTGATGGCTCCAAAACAAAAGAACACGTGGGTGTGGGGGCCGTAACCAAAAATTGGGAAGCAAGTATTCGATTACCAAAACATGCCTCTGTTTTTACTGCTGAAGTTTATGCTATGTGGGTTGTAGTTAAAAAGATCATCACTGACAAACACAAAAATACAGTCATCTACACTGATTCCTTAAGTGCACTAAAGGCTCTTCATCTAAAATCTGAGTGTGAACACCTGCTAGGGGATATTTTAAACATGGTGGCTCTTAACAAATACGGGAGATCAATTCGTTTCTGCTGGGTCCCAAGCCACGTTGGGATACCGAGAAATGAAGCAGCTGATAGATGTGCATCAACAGCAGCATGCAAAGAAATAACATACATAACACTCCCATATAAAGATAGTATCAGTGCGATTAGGAAGGCCTTGACATCAAAATGGCAACACGAATGGAACCACTGTGCAAACAACGAACTACATCCTACTAAACCCGTCCTTGGTGAGTGGAAGTCATGTAACCACCAGGAACGGTTCATTGAAGCAGTTTTATGCCGACTACGAATTGGACACACACACCTGACACACAATTTTTTACTTAGAAAAGAAGACCCACCAACATGCGAGAAGTGCCAGGAACCGCTAACAGTTATACTCATTTTACTGACATGCACACACATTGAAACACACAGACGAAAACTTTTGCAGAACTTATACAAGTCACACATACCATTACATCCTGCTTTAGTTTTAGGAGACAATCCCCTAGTACCATTACGTGACGTGCTTAAATTTTTAGACGACACAGGCTTTTTACACAAACTGTAGATCAACGCAGCTGTTGCTGTTTTTAAATTGTAGTTTATACACCCTGTGTTTGGCGCAGCATAGCCTGAGTCGCTTTTGCGCCACTAAACCCCATTAACTAACTAATATTCTGGATTCTTAAAGAAAAAACTAAAACCTTGGTGGACGAATGAATGCACACAAGCTAAAAAACTTCAAAACAAAGCATGGGGTATCTTCCGAAGGTACCCAACACAAGATAATCTTTTATCATTGAAAAAAGCGAAAGCGAAGGCGAGGTATATCCGTAGGCAAGCAGAAAAAAATTCATGGAAAAATTACATTTCATCAGTTAACAGTTCAATAACATCAAAGAGAATGTGGGATCAGGTTCGCAAGTTTAGGGGCGACTATGCTCCCTACACAATTCCCATACTCTCAACCCCAGGCACGCAAACAAGTCTACAGGAACAAGCAGACATATTAGGCCAGAACTTCTCCACCATATCTAGTTTGACAAACTATTCCACAACATTCCTAAAACACAAACAGTCCGCCGAAAAGCAAAAGCTTCCGACAACTGGAAGTTCAGATAGACCGTTTAATGTCCCTATAACACTCGATGAAATAAACAGAGTAATCTCGTCGGGTAAGAAAACAGCACCGGGTCCTGACAAAATACATTACGCTATGCTGGCCTATTTGTCCCAGAAAGCGGTGGAGGCCTTGTTGCGCTTTTTTAACACGATCTGGGAAACGGGTAAAATGCCTGCAGAGTGGAAAAAGGCTGTTATTCCCTTACTGAAGGCGGGAAAATCACCAAATACACCTAACAGCTACAGACCTATAGCACTAACAAGTTGCCTCGCTAAATCCTACGAAAGCCTAATAAATATAAAACTAACATACGTTTTCGAAACAGACAACTTACTAGATACTCACCAGTGTGGTTACAAGAAAGGCTGCTCAACAACTGATCATATTGTTCGTCTTGAACATACCATACGTGAGGCATTCCTTTACAAACAGCACTGCCTAGAGGTGTTTTTCGACCTAGAAAAAGCATACGACACCACATGGAGGTATGGCATTTTACAAGATCTAGCAACACTAGGAATACGCGGCAGAATGCTCAACTGTCTGGCCGATTTTCTGTCAAACCGAACATTTCAAGTCCGTCTGGGAGCAAAGTTGTCCCGAGTCTTTGTCCAAGAAAATGGCGTCCCACAGGGTTGCGTATTAAGCACTACTCTTTTCGTGGTGAAGATGAACTCCATAAATTCAGTTATACCGCCCAACATTATGTACTCTTTATACGTCGACGACCGTCAAATTGCATACCGTGCCTCGGGTATGTCTACATGCGAAAGGCAAATCCAGATAACAATTAACAAGTTGACGCAATGGGCCGATAAAAATGGATTTCGGTTTTCTACACAGAAAACTGTGGCAGTGGTATTTTCACAAAAAAGGGGGTTACACCCTGACCCAGCTCTCAAATTAAATCAAAACCCGTTACCAGTTAAACACGAACAAAAGTTCTTAGGAATCATTTTTGATAGTAAAATAAACTTCATCGCCCACATTAACAGCGTAAAAACTAAAGCAAACAAAGCGCTAACTGCTTTCAGCTTTTCTTGTTTTATTGCCATTTATATGGACACTCCAGGCAATTGTCACAGTCTGCGTCACCGTGATGTATAAAGTCAGTGTGGCAAGATCGCGCCATGCGCCCCGATTGCTGCGGGTAATAGGAAAAGCGTGAAGGGGTGAGCAGAGAAGGATGGTAGCTTGATAGGACCTGAAGGTCCTATCACGTAAGCATTGGGGCGCCGACCGAACTTGCCTGTTGCGTATTTACCGTTCCGTCCCCCGCAGGGGCGCCTGCGCAAGCAGGCGTTTGGTGAGTCGCGCCACCACGTACCCGAGCACACGAGGGTTGGACCCTCCCGCGTCTAACCGTGCGCGGCTTAGCCGTGTCCGGGGAAAAGGGGATCCTGGGGGTTGAGCCGACGCTGAGTGTTTGGACCTTTAAGGCCCCTCAGCAGAGGCAACACACCCCTTTGGCCTCGGCTTCACGTAGACGGCACCCCCGGACTGACCCACCCGGGGGAAATCGGTGGTCGCCTTTTCCTATCCCCCTCTCCAACCTTTTGCTTTCCTGTCTCCTTTCTTTAACTATCCTATCATCTCTTCTCTTCTGTCACTTCCTAATTTTCATAGGCGGCTTGGGTTAACCTTGTGTATGTGCCCTCCCTTGGGTACAATATATTAGGTTATAGTGGCAATGTACGGTTGGCGCCTGCAGCCTTACGCGTTAAGCACTGCAGCGTCCCCTAGTTGGGCTCCGTGGTGGGTGGCCGCCATTGCCGCCGAAATAAAACAAACCGTTATGGGAACACCAGCATTTCCCCGCCTACTTGATCGTCACCCTCTAAAGAGGGGACGCACCGATGAACTTGGCCTGTATTCCAACCGACCAAAAGAAATCTATCCGAAATACCATGTTGTACACAGTGAAAATGCTTCAAAACCGGCCAGATCCATTTCTCCATTCATAGTTGCGAAATCTTTGACGGAAGCTTTAGGCTCAGGTTACAAAGTCATCAAAATGGCTAGCGGAGACCTTCTTCTTGAGGTCCCTCAGAAACAACAGTACGAGAAACTCAGCAACCTTGTGACTTTCGGCAACATACCAATTTCTGTATCACCACACCGATCAATGAATAGCTCACGTGGAGTCGTATCAGAAGCAGACCTCCTAGAATTATCAGAAGCAGAACTCCTGGAAGGGTGGAAAGATCAAAATGTCACCAATGTAAAACGTATCATCATCAGACGGGACAACAAAGAAATCCCCACCAAACATCTTGTCCTCACATTTGGATCTAGCGTTCTGCCTGAAACCATCGAAACAGGATACATTAGGTTAACTGTTCGACCATATGTCCCTAACCCTAGACGGTGCTTCCAATGCCAAAGATTTGGCCATGGCTCACAGAGCTGTCGTGGTCAAATAACTTGTGCAAGGTGTGGAGTACAGGGCCACTCCTCCGACAACTGTACTGGCACTCCTCACTGTGTGAACTGCAGTGGTGACCACGCATCCTACTCACGTTCCTGTCCAAACTGGAAAAAAGAAAAGGACATAATCACCCTAAAAGTCAAAGAAAATATTTCTTTCAAGGAAGCCCGTAAGAGGTGCTCACTTTTCCACAACACATCTTATGCTGATGCGGCGCGTCGGGGGGCAGCGTCGCAGCGGCCACTGCCACCTGCCCAGCCCGCACACAGCGAGCTGTCGCTTGTGGCCCCTGCCCCCGGGGTGGAAGGAGCTAAGCCTACCCCACCCAACCAGCAAACAAGCCCGGTTACCCTAGGGTTACCGGCACCACAACAGTCCAAGGAGGCATCCTGCGCTTCGCGTAGCGAACCGGCAGGACCGCCAGCAGCACCCACGGTGGGTGCAGTCAAGGCTGCCTCATCCTCTCCGGCCCCTGCTGCCGCTGGCAACAGCCGGCGCAGCTCAGGCCCAAAGGCAGCCCCATCGACCTCCGGGCTGGTGGGCACAAAGGTCTCGTCCTTCGCGGCGAGACTTTCTCGCGAAATTTCTCGCTCGCAAGAGCGTGTGTCCAGCGCCTCACATGAGGCAATGGACACTACACCCATCCCGACGGCGCATCAAGCGCCTAAGGAGCGGCGAGGCTCCCTCGACCGCTTCAGAAAGGACAAATCCCGCGTTACAGGGCCTGGAAAAGGTTCTGTAATCTAAGGCAAAACTTCCTTTTTTGTACACACAGCACCAATTTTACTTTCAGTATGGATATACAAATCATACAGTGGAACGTCCGAGGCATTCTTAGGAACCTCGATGATGTGCAAGAACTTCTCCACGAACACAATCCAAAAGTGCTGTGTGTACAGGAAACTCACTTAAAATCGGAACATGCTAACTTTCTTCGACAGTATGTTACGTTTCGTAAAGACCGCGATGATGCTCTTGCATCTTCAGGCGGTGTTGCCATTATAATTCAGAAAAGCATAGCGTGTCAACGTCTACCGCTGCAAACGCCCCTCGAAGCAGTGGCAGTTCGACTTGTTCTCTTAAACAAACTCGTCACCATTTGCTCGCTTTACATACCCCCACATTACCACTTACACAAACATGAATTCCAGTCCCTAATAGACGAATTGCCAGAACCTTATCTTGTTCTTGGGGATCTCAATGCACACAGCGGACTGTGGGGCGACTCTCGCATCGATGCTCGAGGCCGTCTAATTGAAGGCTTTCTTTTCTCATCCGGTGCATGTCTGCTAAACAAAAAAGAACCTACATATTATTGTCTTGCAAACAAAACTTTTTCTTCTATAGATCTCAGCATAGCTTCTCCATCCATATTACCCGAACTTGAATGGGAAGTTATAAAAAACCCTTACGGGAGCGACCATTTCCCAATACTGCTGAGAGCAACAAGACAACACGAATCTCCACCACATGCTCCCCGGTGGAAGGTCGATGTAGCGGACTGGGAGAAATACCAAACACTTACCAGTACGATCTCGTGGGCTGACATGTCTTCGCTCGAAATTGATGGTGCCGTCGAGTATTTTTCTAACTTGATAATTGATGCAGCTTCTAAATGTATCCCCCAAGCAAGTGGACTTTCTAGCAAACGCCGTGTTCCATGGTGGAATGAACAATGCCGGAACGCGCGTAGGCAGCAGAACAAAGCATGGAGGCAGCTTCGCGATTCTCCTACTGCTGAAAACCTTTTCAATTTTAAGAAAATCAAATCCCAAGGTAGGAGAACGCGCAGACAAGCCAGGAGAGACAGCTGGCAAACATTCTTATCAAGCATCAATTCATACACTGATGAGGCCAAGGTTTGGAACCGGGTCAATAGAGTAAGAGGACGACAAACACATCCGCCTCCCCTGGTAGACACGCAGGGAGACAGCCTGGAGGACCAAGCGAACCATCTGGGTGCACATTTTGAACAAGTGTCCAGTTCATCGCACTATTCTACAGCATTTAAAACATACAAATCAGCAATAGAAAAACAAAAACTGGACCGAAAGAGCACCGGGAACGAGCCATACAACTTACCTTTCTCTCTAGCAGAACTGGATGCATCACTCTCCTGCTGCAACCAATCTGCCCCAGGCTCTGACCGCATACTATATGAAATGTTAAAGAACCTGTCCTCTGAAACAAAGAAAACCCTTCTTTGCCTGTACAACTCTATATGGACCTCCGGCGAGATCCCCTCTGCCTGGAAAGAGGCCATAGTAATCCCTATCCTGAAGCAGGGCAAGGATCCATCGTCCGTATCGAGTTATCGGCCCATAGCTCTAACAAGCTGCATCTGCAAAGTCTTTGAGAAGATGATAAACCGCCGTCTGATACATTTCCTAGAATCAAACAAGCTGCTTGACCCATACCAGTGTGGATTCCGCGACGGTCGATCCACCACTGACCATCTGATACGCCTAGAGGCTCAGATTCGCGAGGCTTTTGTCCACAAGCAATTCTTCCTGTCTGTTTTCCTTGATATGGAAAAAGCATATGACACTACGTGGCGATTCGGAATACTAAGAGACCTCGCACACTTTGGAATACGTGGCACTATGCTGAATATAATTGAAAGTTATCTGTCCAACCGCAGATTCCGTGTTCGTGTGGGTAATGCCCTATCAAGACCATATGTGCAGGAAACTGGAGTACCACAGGGTGGTGTGCTCAGTTGCACCCTTTTTATCATAAAAATGAACTCTCTGCGTCTGTACATCCCACGCAACATATTTTATTCAGTATATGTCGACGATGTACAGATAGGCTTCACATCATGTAACCTTGCAATCTGTGAGCGGCAGGTCCAGCTTGGACTGAACAAACTGTCTAAGTGGGCAGACGAGAATGGTTTTCGGCTTAACCCACAAAAGTCCACATGCGTCCTCTTCTCCAGAAAGAGAGGTCTGCACCCTGATCCCAACATCGAGATACAGGGTGAGGGTCTACCTGTAAAAACTGAACACAAATTCCTAGGCCTAATTCTGGACGCGAAGTTAACGTTTATCCCACATCTCAAGTATTTAAGAAACAAGTGCCTGAAGACAATGAGCCTCTTGAAAGTGTTGTCTCGCACTACGTGGGGTAGTGACACAAGATGTCTATTGAATCTATATAAGAGCCTCATTCGTTCACGTATAGACTACGGTTCCATTATATATCACTCCGCGACGCCGAGCGCCTTGAAGATGTTAGACCCTGTCCACCATCTGGGTATCCGCCTCTCTACGGGTGCGTTCAGAACAAGCCCCGTAGAAAGCCTTTATGCCGAATCAAATGAATGGTCGCTACATCTACAGAGAACTTACTTATCCTTTGTATATTTCCTAAAAGTGAACTCAAACAATACACACCCTGCCTACACAACTATAAACGATCTGTCCAGTGCCCAAACCTTTCTGAACCGCCCTTCCGTGAGAAAGCCCTACGCACTGCGAGTAAGAAGTCTTGCCGAAGAAATGGATGTGTCACTCCACGAGCACGATGTCATGCCCCCTCCTGTACAGCTGCCGCCATGGCAGTGGCAGCTGATTGACTGTGATCTGTCCTTCATTGAGGTCACAAAGCATGCGCCGGTCGTACATATCCGTATGCACTTCCTCGAATTGCAGCACAAGTACTCTTGTCCAGAATATTTTACTGACGCTTCAAAGTCGCTCGCTGGCGTGTCTTACGCGGCGGTCGGTCCATCCTTTTCGGCTGCGGGAGTTCTACACCCAAACACAAGCATCTTTACAGCGGAGGCCTACGCCATCCTGGCGGCGGTTAAACACATCAAACAGCTAGACATACGCAAGGCAGTCATTTACACGGACTCTTTGAGCGTGTTGAAATGTTTAAACACTCCAAGTAGGCACAGAAACCCCGTAATCATAACTCTTTATTCCACCATTTGCACCGCGTATGTATCCAAGCAGCAAATTGTGCTCTGCTGGGTGCCAGGGCACCGCGAGATCGAAGGGAATGAGTTGGCCGACAAGCTAGCCACATCAGTTCATACAGACGCTGCCACTTCACCCATAGCCGTCCCTGTAATGGACCTAAAGCCCTTTATCAAGAAAAAGGTCAGGACCTACTGGCAACGTCTGTGGGACAGAGAAACGGGCAACAAATTACACACTATCAAGCCTCATCTCGCTCATTGGCCACCGGAATCGAAGACACGCCGCACACAGGTTACACTTTGCAGACTCAGGATTGGACACACATACAGTACACATGCTTACTTATTGTCCGGTGGCGATCCGCCTGTCTGTGATGAATGTGGCGAGCCACTCAGTGTACTTCATGTCCTCTTACAGTGCCCTGAACTGGAGCCTCAGAGGAAAAGACATTTTTCATTATCATTACGGCAGAATCTACCATTGCATCCATGTATGTTTTTGGGCAATGAACCTCTTTTTAAATACCAATCCGTTATCGCGTTTTTAAAGGATATACCTAACTTTCGTGTTATATATCCAGGTGACTTGTAGCAAGGCCTCTCTGGAGAGGCCGCTGCTGCGGTATTTTATTAAAGAAAGCACATGCCTCCGGGTCTTTGTGTACAAAGGCTTCCGGTAGGCGTCGTGCTACTTTTATACTCTTAATACTCTAAGCACCATGGCCATTTCTCATCCATTCACTACCCATAGATCATTCCACACGTCACTGCCATAATTCTATTCGATATATGTTTTACGCTTCTATACCGCGATTTGTTCTTAGGCCCCTTTACAGCCACATTGCATCCCGTCATCGGAACTCACTGATCATGGCAAACATACCATTCATTGTCTTGGCGCTCTTTGGCCACATTTGGCCCTTGCGCCACAAAACACCAAATATCATCATATTTACCGTTCCGTCGTGCGCAGCATTCTTGACTACGGTTGCATAGTTTACGGGTCAGCAAGGCAGTCTTACATCAAACGTCTTGATGCCACGCACAACCACCGACTACGCTTAGCAACTGGTGCGTACAGGACCTCACCAGTAGAAAGCTTATATGCCGACAGTAACGAACACTGTTTGGAGCACCGAAGAGCCTTGCTGACAATTTCATATGTGCTTAGAATCACAGCTCTACCTAATCATATATGCCATACTCTTGTTACTTACACCACACATAGAACACACTATGCTAACAAACCACATAGCGTGAGACCACTTATCTTTCGATTCGAAGATATGTGCCAAAGCTACAATGTTCCGAGCGAGGCTCTCAAAGTCGCCGAAAGACCGAACAGACTCCCCCCATGGTATGATTTCGCACATTTTTGCGATTTTACTCTAACATGCCACAAGAAAAAAGAAACACCGCTTGAACACATATTGCAAGATTTCTCAGAGTTACAAAATAAATACAGTGACTACACCGAGTTTTACACTGACGGTTCCAAGACAAATGAACATGTTGGAAGCGCAGTTGTATCGAAACACTGGGAAAATTGTCTTAGGTTGCCACAGTCTGCTTCGCTTTTTACAGCCGAAGTATATGCCCTGCTTATGGCCTTGGAAAAAATAGAAACAGGAAATTTTAAAAAAGCAGTTGTGTACACAGATTCCTTCAGTTCACTTAATTCCATCCATAGAAAATCAGAGTGCGAACCTTTTCTCGGCTGCATCTTGGGAATGCTCGGCCAAAACGAAAAGCATGGTAAAATAATTCGTCTCTGTTGGGTTCCAAGCCACGTGGGAATCCCAGGAAATGAAAAGGCGGACAAATGCGCAGCAATCACAGCGCGTAAAGAAGTTACACAAATAAATCTTCCCTTCAAGGACTGTGTCCGGGTGGTCCGTGCTGCGGTCACCTCAAAGTGGCAACAGAAGTGGGACTGCCAAGTAAACAACAAGCTGCAAATAGTAAAACCCATACTGCAGGAGCGGAAGACATCATATCACCAGGAACGTTTCATGGAAGTTATTTTATGTCGCGTTCGCATCGGACACACACATCTCACACACAACTTTTTATTGAAAAATGAACAACAAGCGGTTTGTGATCAATGCCAAGAATCTCTAACTGTGAATCACATTTTAATAACATGTCCAGCGTTCGAGGAAAAAAGACAGAAATATTTTAATGAATTTTACAAAACACTAACACCACCTCATCCTTCCCTGTTCCTAGCTGAAAACGCACTTGTATCTTTAGATGATGTTTTTAAGTTTTTAGATGAAACAGGGTTCTTAAACAAACTATAAAGTAAATTTTTGTTGCTTGAAGCACTTTCACCAAATTATATTTTTTCATCCTGTGCATGGCGCATCATAGCCTTAGTTGCTTTTGCGCCACAAAACCTTACATAACTAACTAGCCTTCCCAGTCTAAGAGCTTGAATACTTCTTCTAAGTATGCAGTGAATAGCATTGGAGAGATTGTGTCTCCTTGCCTGACCCCTTTCTTGATAGGTAACTTTCTTGTGGAGAACCAAGGTAGCAGTGGAATCCTTGTAGATGTTTGCAAAGATATTCACGTATGCCTCCTGCACTACTTGATTACGCAATGCCTCTATGACTGCTGGTATCTCTACTGAATCAACCCCGTAGGGGCGTCTGCGTAAGCAGGCGTTTGGTGCGTTGCGACACCACGGACCCGAGCACATGAGGGTTGGCCCCTCCCGCGTGTAGCCGTGCGCGGCTTAGCCGTGTCCGGAGAAAAGAGGATCCTGGAGGTTGAGCCGATGCCGGGTGTTTGGACCTTTAAGGCCCCCCGGCAGAGGCAACACACCTCTTCGGCCTCTGCTTCACATAAGACGGCACCTCCAAACTGACCCACCTGCAGGAAATCGGCAGTCGCCTTTTCCTGTCCACCTCTTCAGTCTTTTATCTTTCCCGCTCACTTTTCCCTCTTTCCTATCTTCTAGTCACTTCTCATTTCCGAATTTCTGGGCGTCAAGGGTTAACCTGGTGTACTCTTCCAACTTTGGGTATTTTATATTATGTTATAGCGGCGATGCATGGCTGGCGTCTGCAAGCATTCCATCCTTGTAGCGTCCCCTTGTTGGGCTCAGTGGTGGGTGGCTACCATCGCCGCCGAATTTTGCAATTTTACATGGCACATGATTTTCCCGTACTTCGTGATCGCTCCCTGAAAGGGTCGCACCGATGAAACTTTCAATTTTTTATAAGGCCGCAACAGTCTTTTCCGAAGTACCACGTTGTACACAGCCAGCATGAAACTAGGACAGTCCGAATGATCTCGCCATTTCTTGAAGGCAAATGTCTCACGGAAGCAATTGACCCAGGTTATAAAGTAACGAAGATGGGAAGCGGTGATCTTCTCGAAGTTCGCGACAAACCACACAACAAACTTTCGAAGCTTCGTGTCAGACCGTATACATCCCAAATTCGCGTCGATTCTTCAAGTGTCAGCGTTTTGGGCATGGGTCGCAAAACTGCCGAGGACGCGCTACTTGTGCTAAGTGTACTTCAACTTAACACACTTCAGACATCTGCGCTTCAGCAACCCGCTGTACCAACTGTGAAGGAGATCACTCCGCCTACTCGCGATCGTGCCCCTCGTGGAAAAAAGAGAAACAAATCATAGAACTGAAAGTCATACTAAACCTATCTTTCTCAGAGGCACGTAAGCGTTTCTATCTCCACAACCAGTCCAGTCCTTCATACATCGATGTGGCGCGCCGGGGGACAGTGTCACATCATTCGGCCGCCGCCCAAGTCACATGGAGTGTGACGGCGGTCACGCCATCAGCCCCCCGGCTGGAGCAGCCAGCGCTGTTTCGCCCCCTGCGAAGGAGGGCCAGCAGACCCGCGGGCCTGCCGGACCCAGGGCCACTGCCCGTGCAAATAGGCCCGAAACCCCCGTGAACATCCTCGCTGAGCGGGCACTATCCACCGCCTCAGACGAGGTGATGGATACAAGCAAAACACCGGCGTCTCTGACGCCCAAAGAACGGCGCAGCTCCCTCGAGCGCGCCGGGAAGAAAGGAAAACCCCGCATCACGGGGCCTGGAAAGGTCTCGTGAACTAATTTCTATCTTTCTTGACACACATTACTAACTTCTTTTCCATTATGCACACCCAAGTATTACAATGGAACGTGAGAGGACTTCTACACAACCTTGACGATGTTAAAGAACTCCTCCGGAAATTCAGTCCAAAGGTGATGTGTGTACAAGAAACACAACTAAAATTAACACAGACGAACTTTCTAAGGCAATATGTCACTTTCCGCAAAGACCGCGGCAACGCTCTCGCCTCGTCGGGGTGTGTGGCCGTAATGGTCGATAAGGGCGTTGCATGTCAGCAATTAAGCCTCCGAACGTCCCGTGAGGCAGTTGCTGTCCGAGCAGTGTTGTTTGGTAAGCTAGTCACAATTAGCTCCATCTACATCCCCCCTTCCTATGAGCTTTTCAGAACACAGTTTCAGAGCTTCATCGATGAACTTCTGCGCCATACATAGTCGTTGGTGATCTTAACCCTCATAGCCCCCTGTGGGGCGACTCTCGTTGCGATGCGCGAAGGCGCCTTATAGAAAATTTCCCGTTTTCTTCAGGTGAATGTTTATTAAAAAAGGAATAACCTACGTACTACAGTATTACACATAACACATACTCGTCCATAGATTTAAGCATAGTGTCGAGCACACTAATGGCATACCTGGAGTGGTCGGTTCTCAAGAATCCCTATGGAAGCAAACACTTCCCAATTATGCTAAACTCAACGAAACGAGATGGATGCTTGTCACCATCTCCTCGAAGAACGTGGACTCGGCGAACTGGGAACTGTTCCGAGAGCTGACACACTTAGGCCGTGATGACATTGTTTCTCTTTACGTAGACGACACCGTAACATATCTAACAGGTTTTATTATTGACGCTGCTACGAAATGTATTAAACAAACTAACGGACTGGCTAAGAAGCGCCGCATTCCTTGGTGGAATGAAAAGTGTCGTAAGTGCGCAAAAATCAAAACAAAGCTTGGGGATTGCTTCGCAATTCTCCTACTGCTGAATATCTTATTAATTAATTTCAAATAGTTTAAATCGCAAGGCAGAAGGACACGTCGTCGTGCAAAAAGGGATAGTTGGGAGAGGTACATTTCTGGTATAAATTCCTACACAGACGAGGTAAAAGTATGGAATAGGGTGAATAAATTAAAGGGTCGTGAGACAAACCCGCTGCCCTTAGTGAGTACCCAAGGAGATGGCCTGGAGAATCAGGCAGATTGTCTGGGCGAACACTTTCAATATGTCTCCAGTGCATCTCATTACACACAAACATTCCTGAGGTTCAAAGAGCGCGCAGAGCGACAGCCCCCCGATCGGAAATGTGCCCGAAATGAACATTACAACTGCCCGTTTAGTTTAGCTGAACTTGAAGCTTCTCTCGCTTGTTGCAGCAGCTCGGCACCATGTGCTGACCGTATCATGTATGAAATGATCAAGCACATACAGCCTGAAATAGAGCTCTGCACGGGCCCGGGCCGGCCCGAAAGCCCGGGCCCGGCCCGGCCCGCGGGCCGGGCCGGGCCGTCCGAAGCGTTTTTTTGGTGGGCTCGGGCCGGGCCCGGGCTTAAAGCCACGGGCCCGGGCCGGGCTCGGGCTTGAGGCCGCGGGCCCGGGCCGGACTCGGGCTTGAAGCCACGGGCCTGGGCCAGACTCGGGCCCGCTCATTAAAGGACTTAAGTAGGCCTTCGAGCACACGCAACCGTTATGCATTGCATGCTTCAATGCATTCTGTGCCAAGCTGAAGTCACACGTGAAAAATGACTGTCATCATCATCATCAGCCTATATTTATGTCCACTGCAGGACGAAGGCCTCTCCCTGCGATCTCCCATTAACCCTGTCTTGCAATAGGTGATTCCAATTTGCGCCTGCGAATTTTCTAACTTCATCACCCCACCTAGTTTTCTGCCGTCCTAGACTGCGCTTCCCTTCTCTTCGTATCCGTTCTGTAGCTCTAATGGTCCATCGGTTATCATCCTACGTATTACATGGCCTGCCCAGCTTCATTTTTTCCGCTTAATGTCAACTAGAATATCGGTTATCCCTGTTCTCTGATCCACACCGCTCTCTTGACTGTACATCTTATCGGATGACTGTATATCTTATCGAAGAAAATAGTAAAACAGATGATGTTCTCATTTTAACAGCCGACCTGTTTCAGCCGGGCGCAATGTGTCTGCTGAATCCAAAAAAAGGTGTGCCGATCCTGGTAGCAGTGTAGAAAGGGTCCAAGCGCAATGGCACCTACACCTGTGAACTAGCGAAGCTGAGCCTGGATAAGTCTAGCTAAGAATGGTGGGGACTACTTAAACTTAGTCAGTCATCGATAGGCAATTGATAGCCAATCAATAGCTAGTCGATAATTGATCAATAACCAATAAATTCCGGAAACTTCTGTAGGTGACTTGGTAGTGCTTAGCCTAGTCCAAATACGTGGTCAATATCTTGCGATAGAAAATCGAAAGCCAATAAATAGCTAATCGATAATCAATCAATTATAAATAAATTACGGGGAATGCTGGGGATGACTTGGTAGTACTTAGCCTAGCCCAAAAGCCAGGACTATTTAGGTGCCCATCAGGTCCGCTGTCTCTTTAGCATTGCGCCGGCAGTGCTACGCTATTTTTATTTTCCACAAAAACAAACATTGTTTCCGCGTAAGGAAAAATAAATTATCCAAAGAACCACTCCTCAAACCATTTCCATGTTACCGCTTTTGCGATTGCACTATTACCAGCGTCGGTACTATTGCAATATTTTAGAACTAAGGCCAGTTACTTTTGTGCTTCAATGCATAAAACAGCGTTTTCCTCAAAAAGTTAACTGGAACGCCCATTCATTTCGTCGGACGCTTTGAAAATTAATATCTCGAAACTGGTTCAGTCCTGAGAATTCATTCCAAGTGGATACGCCTTGCGAACGCAGCGGCTATAATTCGTAGATTGAAAGATGTGCCGTAAAATGAATAATTAAAAAGTTAATTGGCGTAATTATGTTAAATATTCAATTACGCTTTTTGACCATTCATTAGGCCAGCCGCGTCAGAATTAGCTTGGAACTACATAAAACAATTATCCTCCTTAGAGCGTCGTCACATTAATGCGAACACAAGAAATCCTGAGATATGGCCAATTCCATACTTCAGGACACTCTACTTCTTCTTTCTTCTTCTTTCTGCGGTTTTACGTGCCAAAACCAGTTTTGATTATGAGGCACGCCGTAGTGGAGGGCTCCGGAATAATTTCGACCACCTGGGGTTCTTTAACGTGCACTACAACGCAAGCACACGGGCGTTTTTGCATTTCGCCTCCATCGAAATGCGGCCGCCGGGGCCGGGATTCGATCCCGCGACCTCGGGCTCAGCAGCGCAACGCCTTAGCTGACTAAGCCACCCCGGCGGGTGCAGGACACTCTATAAGCATCAGTCGTTAATACATAACCTACCATACACTTTGAACAGATACAAAAATGTTGATAATTTCAGTAAGAAAGAGCTCAGCCCATACGTTGGTAGCTTGTAATATATCTGATGTGATTATTATTCTGCCTTCGTGTATGGCTCTGAGTATATAATGTACATCCTGTTTCGTTTTATTAGCAAATGTTAATCTTGTAAAATTCAGTCTCATGCTATGTTGTATAGCTGGTGTTGCCTTGTTTTGTATAGCTGGTATTGCTATTGTATACTTTATATAGGCTGATGATGATGATGATGATGATCGATATTGTAGTGTTGTTTAAAATGCATTCTGTTAAAACTTTTCCTAATTCTCTTAACTCGCCGTGACGGAAATATTCTGTGTTTCCTTTCATAGCTATTTCGTCCGTGAGGAATTCCAGCGACAGCTGGAAATATATGTGAATTATTGTACATGTGCGCACACTGTTTGCTGACGTACTATTGCCTTGCGTGCTGGTTCGGGTCACGTCAAGCTACGTATGTAGCTTTTAGTCCAAAATGACCGTCAAGCATGTAAATTGGAGAATAAATTGATTTGATTTGATTGATTTCGTCGGACACTTTGAAAATTATTATCTCGAAACTGGTTCAGTCCTGAGAATTCGTTCCAAGTGGATACGCCTGCGAACTCAGCGGCTATAATTCGTAGATTGAAAGATGTGCTGTAAAATAATTAATGAAAAAGTTAATTAGCGTGATTATGTTAATTCTTCAATTAGGCGTTCTGTTTTCTCTTGGAAGTAATGACCGCCTCATCGAGTAGTTTAGATCAAGGATTATTATATAATTGTGCAATCTGCAACAGGCAATTTTTTAAAATTTGGTTCAGCTAAAATGAAACACACTGTATATTTGCATACTAAATGACATCATAGAACCATATCGTACAAATCAAGGTAAGTGCATGGGCACCTACGGAAAAATAGCAGCACATGCAATGGGCCGGATTACTGATGTTCCCGTGGGAGAAACAAAGATTTCGGCCTTTTATTGCTTATATACTGCAGCTGATTAAACCTCGAGAAGGTGAGGCTGAAAGATACGTACGGTACAATCTGTAAGTAAAAAAAGATTTTTTTTTCTCTTACAGGCCGGGCCTGGTCACGCACACGTGGGCCCTAGCTAAGCTTAGTAATGAACGCCCGGGCCCGGCCCGGGCCCGGGCTCAATAGCACGGGCCCGGGTCGGGCCCGGGCTAGGAACCACGGGCCCGGGCCGGGCCCGGGCTGGTCTCGGTCATGTACGCCCGGGCCCGGGCCGGGCTCGGGCTCTGTATTACGGGCCCGGGCTGGGCTCGGGCCTTGTAAAGCGGGCCTGGGCCGGGCTCGGGCCGAAAAATCCGGCCCGTGCAGTGCTCTAGCCTGAAACACAAGAGAGACTCCTCTCTATTTTTAATGTCATGTGGCTGCTGGTTACATTATTATAGCTTCTTTCCAAGAAGGTATAATCCCCATACTTAAACAGGGCAAGGACCCGTCCTTATCTAGTAGCTACAGACCCATTGCTTTGACAAGCTGTCTGTGCAAGCTCTTCGAAAAGATGATTAACCGGCGCCTAATCTGTGTGTCAGAAAGCAACGGAATACTAGATCGTTACTAATGTGGCTTCCGAGAAGGTAGGTCGACTACAGACCAGCTTGTCCGCATTGAGGCAATCATAAGGGATGCCTTTATATACAAACAGTTCTTTCTCTCCCTATTTCTTGACTTAGAGAAAGCGTATATGACACCAGATGGTGCTTCGGTATTATCTGAGACCTTTCCGCTATGGGTGTCTACGGCAACATGTTGAGTACTATCCAAAGCTACCTTTCTAACCGTACCTTTCGTGTAAGGGTGGGCCAGGCCTTGTCGAGGTCTTTCACCCAGGGTGCACTGTTTATTGTGAAAATGAATTCACTACGCATGGCTATTCCACGAACGATGTTCTACTCTGTATATGTAGATGATGTGCAGATTGGTTTTAAATCGTGCAACTTTGCTGTCTGCGAACGACACGTCCAGCATAGCTTAAATAAAGTGGCTAAATGGGCTGATGAAAACGGTTTTAGGCACATGCGTCCTTTTCACTAATAAGAGAGGAATAGTACCAGGCCCTGCTATTAAGCTCTCTGGTACCACATTACCTGTAAGCGCAGGGCACACGTTTTTCAGCATCATATTGGACTCGAAACTCACATTCGTTCTGCACATCAAATACTTGAACGTTAAGTGCCTGAAAACAGTGAAGTTATGAAGCTGCTGTCGCGTACAACATGGGGCAGTGACAGGGAATGCATTTTGAACTTGTACAGGTGCCTTGTCGGCTCACGACTTGACTACGGCGCGCTAGTTTATCAGTCCGCTGCACCCAGTGCTTTAAAGATGTTGGATCCTGTTCACTATTTAGGAATCCGCCATCCGACTGGGGCCTTCGGGACAAGCCCTGTACAAAGCCTTTATGTGGAAGCAAACGTGTGATCGCTCCACCTTTAGAGGACTTATGCCAGTTTTACATATTTCCTGAAAACAAATTCAAACCGTTCACATCCTACCTATTCTACCATAAACGATACCGTATGTGCCACACTATTAAATAACCGACCAACGGCGAAGCAGCCCTTCTCGCTACGTGTGAGAAACCTCAGTGGAGAAACGGGTGCTCCACTACTTGGACATCGCCTAATTCCTCCAGCGAAGCCGCTACCGCAGTGGCAGTGGTAGCTGGTTGAATGTGACACATCGTTTATTGAAGTCACAAAACACGCGCCAGATGCACACATTCAAATGCACTTTTTAGAACCAAAGTCGAAGTACTCTTGCCCTGAATTTTACACAGCCGCATCAAAGTCACATGCTGGCGTTTCCTATGCGGCAGTCGGTCCGTCCTTCTCGGAATCCGATGTACTTTATCCCCAAACAAGTATGTTTACGGCAGAGGCCTATTCAGTACTATCGGCGGTGAAACACATTGATAGACTGAAACTATCTGTAATATTTACCAACTATTTAAGCGTTAATTATTAAAGCGTTAATGATGCCAGAAAAACATTTACACCCTGTAATTATCAACCTCTACTCATTGTTATGCATCTAAACAACAAATCATAATATGCTGGGCTCCTTGGCACAGATGCATCGAGGGTAATGTTCTTGCCGACCAAATGGCCACGCCAATAACATCGCACGCTACTAATCCTACAGCTGGTATACCGGTAACAGATTTGAAACCTTTCTTGCGTAAGAAACTGCGCAGCCACTGGCAACGCTTGTGGGATGCGGAAACAAATAATAAGCTTCACTTGATTAAGCCACAGTTAGGTTTCTGGCCCTCTGCATCGAAAACACGGCGAACTGATGTCCTATTCTGTCGTCTCAGAATAGGACACACATATGGTACTCACAATTTTCTATTGAATGAAGAGACCGGATTTTAGGCAAATGCCTTTTTTGTTCCTTGCGCTCCTATCGCCCCACTTTGATATATGAGCATGAATTAGAGATTAAGGAGGGCTTTTATAGTGTTTTTATAGTGCCTATAAATGCCTATTTTGGCGTTTGTGCCTAAATCCCTATAAATGCCGATAAATGCCTATTTTCAATTTCGGTGCCTATATTGAACACTATTTAGCCTCATGTTTCGCTTTGGAGTGCAGTTAGAGACCGTTATCCATGTTACCGGGCAACATTGACTGTTCGTCCTTTAGTTCAACCAACTCCCGGAAAACAAACAACTGCTTTACTCGCGACAACTTTCTGTGGCAGTGAAGGGAAAGCTACGGTCGCGTGGCTGCTTCACATGTGTTACCGCGCCAAGTAGTCCGGCAGCGTTTGACAGTGCTTTTGGTTGCTCGGAACAGACGCTGAATCGACGCAGCTTCCACATGCGAAGGTTTCGCGCTTGCCGAGACGCAGAAGGGGAAAACCGCAAAATAAGCAATCTTTTACACTCAGTGGTGTGTTATGTATTATTTAACTGTTTCTAATAATGTGTTTATGTTTTCTCATCTCCAGCCTATACTAACGTGGATTTAAACACGGGACTCTTTTCAGAAGCGCTCTCACTTGTGAGCGCTTTGTCTCCGTAGCTTTCCCTTCATTGCCACAGAAAGTTGTCCGCGAGTATAGCAGCATTGAAATATGGGACGCTCCGGCCAGCATATGCCGCCGCGCTGACATTGCGCTAGCGGTTGGCGAATGCGAAACCGCGGAGAGCCGTCAGGGGAAAGGAGAGTGAAGAGGAAAAGAAGAAAAAAAAATGTGATGTGCACGCGGCTTTTGTTTTGTTTGTAATTTACTTTTATTGCGATAGCAATTATATGGACACTCAAAAGCAGATTTCTGCCGTCGGCGTCGCCGTCGCCGTCGCCGTCGCCGTCGCCGTGAGGTTCCGTATGACGTCATTTGGAGATGAAATCGTCGCCGCGCGCCGAACGCTGTATGTGCGAGTGAAAGGGCGCGAGGGGCGCGTCTTTCACGGGGAGTGAACGCACGGCGGAGAACAAACGCGCGTTCTGCGCCGTGCTCGCTTAAGGGCTGCAGAAGTAGGCGTCTCTTTTCTCCTTTACAATCACCATATATGTAGAGCAAACGCGCCTTCTTCGGACGCGCGAGAGGCCGTGGGGGAGGGGGAGGGAAGGGAGGCGACGTTTAGCTGCGGCACCAAGTGCCTATTTATATCAGAGGCTCCAGCAACAGTCACCAACGCCGCACGCATTTTGAGCTAACGCGGGCAAAACACCGATGGCGTCGACAACAGTTCTGCGTGTTGTTGCTACCAAAGCCGCTCACCTTACTTCGTATGACATTGCTGTGTTGCTATCGCATTCATTGCTTCGCCCTTAGGGCGAAACTGTGACATTTTTTAAAGTGTTCACCGCCATCGGGCGTTCCTTCTCAGCGTACGAGATTATTCTCAGTGACAAGAGGAACAATTTTGAATCCAAAAATCTGGAGATGGTGGTAGTTTTCTATTGTTTCCACAATCTTCACAGTGATTCTTAGACTACGTTCCGCGTGCTCTCCAAACAGATTTCTTCAAACATGTGCACTTCAAATGGGCGGAAGTGTATTTGGCAGTGTTGGGACGTCTGGCCTGTACAATTCGGATAATGTCTTTGTATATGAGGAAATTGCGAAGAGCTTTACCTAAAAGTCCTCATGTAAGAACATGCTAATTTCTTAATAAATCGCAGTCTCTCTTGCATTTATTTGTCTGTTTTTAGTGTGTCTTAATTTAATTGCGTCAGGCAGACATAATGTATGGGTTTTTTAAATCAGTATTCCCAGCCTTGAAGTATTCTTTTTCATGCCTGTTTCACTATATGCGACGCTCGAGTACAGTGACCATTGAACATGAATATGAGCAGTGTGCTTATTGAATGAAGCCAATTGATCGTCATTACTTCGGCAGTTTTATGGGACAATTGCACGGCTATGTTCAACTGTTGGCGCCTTTGTGCCATCATAGACAATAACATTTCTTGTTTTCCTATCGTAGATATAGGCCGCGCACGTCTTCGTTTAAAATTATTTCCACTTATGTAAAAATTTATTGTGCCTATATTTACGACTTTGGAGGCCCAAAACGTTGTTTTGCCTGCCTATATTTGGCGCCTAAAATGCGCTTTTTTAATGCCTAAAGATCCGGCCTCTAGTAATGATCCTCCAAACTGTGGTAGATGTGGCGAGAGGCTCACCGTCCTGCACATCCTTCTGGAGTGTCGGGAAGCCGAGAGAGAGAGGAAGAAACAGTTTCCTCTCGCATACCGATATTGTGTCCCTGTCCATCCCGCTATGCTTCTTGGTAAAGAACCGCTTTTATTGCGATAGCAATTATATGGACACTCCAAAGCAGATTTCTGCCGTAGGCGTCGCCGTCGCCGTTGCCGTCGCCGTCGCCGTCGCCGTGAGGTTCCGTATGACGTCAATGGAGATGAAATCGTCGCCGCGCGCCGCCGAACGCTGTATGTGCGAGTGAAAGGGCGCGTGGGACGCGCGCTTTCACGGAGAGTGAACGCACGCGGAGAACAAACGCGCGTTCTGTGCCGTGCTCCCTTAAGGGCTGCAGAAGTAGGCGTCTCTTTCCTCCTTTACAATCACCATATATGTAGAGCAAACGCGCCTTCTTCTGACGCACGAAAGGCCGTGGGGGGGGGGGGGGAGGGGGGGGCAGGGAAGGGAGGCGACGTTTAGCTGCGGCACCAAGTGCCTATTTATATCAGAGGCTCTGGCAACAGTCACCAACGCCGCACGCATATTGTGAGAACGCGGGCAAAACGCCGACGGCGTCGACAACAGTGCTGTGTGTTGCCGGCGCTGCTGCATGTCCAAGTTTGTACAGTGGATAAAACTACTATCCTTACTCCCTATAGCTCTCTACTAAGTTGCTATCGCAATTGATGCTTCGCCTTTCGGGTGAAACTGCGACAACTTTTTTAACACCAAATCAGTCCTCACTTTTTTGAACGATGTTGTCCTACATGTTATAAGCCCAATAAATACGTAGCGCATCCTCTATCCAGAGGATGCCGCTGTGTTAGCAGTTACATACCTCCAGGTCCTTGCATTTCAAGGGCTTTGTTAAGGCAGTAGTGCTTTTTGAAGATTTTCGCCTCTGACATATTTTAGTATATCATCATTCTTTCACAATGCATCTCTCGTGTCCATAGCACGCTTCATTACTTCTTGCCATAATCTTATTACCTGTAGAGTTGACGCACTTTAGAGCCTTGCCACATTTGTTTTATCCACACATTATAATACACAATTCATGTGCATCAGACAAGTCATTATCATCGCCTTGGCGCTCTTTGGCCACATCTGGCCCTAGCACCAATAAACCACAATAATCATCATCATTCCTCCGTCTCCTTGGCTCGCTGCCTCCTCTTTGTTTCGTTCCAACGACGAAGCCTGGCTTCTTTCAGTCTCTCCGACTAACTTTCCATATCTGCCGACGAATCCCACCAAGCCGCCCCTTCTATATATACGATGCAACGCCGGCTCCTCCTCTGACGTCATGCCAGATGACGCGGCGAGCGATGCTGCCAGCTGCGGCGGTTGCTAGCCAATGGTTCAGCTCGCGGTGCGGCCACCGGCCACAGTGAAACGCCGAGAATACGGCCAATGTAGCTCTCGCTACAAAACAAGAGTTCACCGTGAGTGGGTGCAAATTGGCCCTTCGAGATCGATGGACAAGACCAGCCACGGAGAACGCTCGCTCTCTTGGGGTGCTCGTGGCCGGGATACAAAGATTTTTTTAGCCCAGCATGAGAGCCGTGGTAGCTCGTTCTGAGCCCCTTTCCAACATTTTAACACGTTCACTTGCGCGCAAGGTTTACTTAAACGTGCGTGACTCGTTGACATTGTTGGTGCAGTGCTGTGGCGCAATAGAATGGCGTCGTGCTAAGGACGTCAAAGCGTCGTTAGGGCGCGTGTAACATTCAATCGGCTTTATTCCTTGATATAGTGACGCACCTGCTTCGCTGGAAATTCAAGTTTCGATGTACCTCTTTGTCACATGCTCTTCAACAGTTTTTAGATTTTGAAATGCAGGATCGAAAAGCGATGCTGTGACCATAACATCGGTCAGAGGAAACCTATGTTGAAATCACTTTAGCGTGTATCTTGATGTCCTGCACTACCCACTTGTGGACATCTCGTCTTGCAGTGAGGCGAGGAACTTGCTTCGAATAACGGATGAGCACATTAAAGCTGCTCAATTTTCGCTGCGAGAGCAGCTCCATCGGGCATTTAAACTGACTCAGGAATTGCACGATCTCTTCAATAAGACACCAGTTTTCGACACCATGAAACGGGCGCCCTAGCTGAGTCAACAACTTCGTGAGCGCAGCCTTATTCATGACGAGGCTCTCAAACATAGCTAATATGCTATGCCACCTGTTCGGTGTGCGCAGTTTGAGCACGCATACAACGCCGCTCTTGTAGGATGGGGAGGGGCAGTCACAGTTACTGTTTTGACAGCCTTCATCAAGCATGGGATCATTTTCGTCATGTTCAAGCGCTTCGGACTGTACTGACCAACGACTGTACTGCCCCATTCAGTTCCGAGTCCGTGATCGCCTCCAGGTCAGAGGTCCGGTAGTGCACAGCCTTCGCAATGTCACGGCAGTTGACTAGAAAACTATTGAGTTTTGCGACGCTTCCAAACCTGTCCTTGATGAACAGGTTGTGTAGGCCGGGCCGGAACATCACACAGGTTATGTTCCGTGTGCGCGAGACTCGCTTTGCGCTTCATGTTCAAGCCCGCGTCAGTGACTGCATACACTTCCTTTCCAACCATGTTGAATTCCTCGAGGCACTTTTGAAACTTATTCATGATGCATGTATGTCTTTCGGTCATGTGTATCGTGCTACGAGTGCATGATACGAGCTCGAAGTTCTTTGAAATAAAAACAGCAACCATGAAAGTCTGAAAAAGCTTGGCCAAAAAAATTCTAAGCAATCGAAATCAGAATTCTTACATGAGTTCTTCTGTTCTCACTCACATCACTATGTCTACGCCCCCTCCCCTTCCTAACAAAATTGAACACATTTCAGTGTTCGCTACACTCGCCCAGTATTAAGGCAATCATTTAATGGTTTCGTGATATAATACATTTTTTTTCAACATAGCAGCAAAAACGAAGTATGTGGTTTTTTTTGCCTTTGCCTTATTGTCTCAGAGCTCACGTAAGTTTGACGTAAATGAAACCTTTCGAAAAATGTTTTCGAAGCACGCGTCACAAGTTAATACTTCGCTTGAGGCATGCGCTTGTAGGTATCAGGACTCTGAAAAAAATGCGACATACCGTCAATATGGTGACAAGTGAACGTGAGGTAGGCTCGCCGTCTTTAGTGTAGGTCCACAGAACCTCGACCCCTCAGCTACCATCTTGTTCACCTGTCCGTGTATGGCACGGTACATGTCATCCAGGGCTGACCTCGACAAGGTCGTTCGGTCAGGGAGCTCTTGGAGCTCTCTGGTTACTTCATATATTATGATGAAGTCCTACAGAAGAGAAATAAAGTCACTCTTTGTTGACACTTATAATTATAATACCCTGAAAGAAATGCAAGCGCACAGATTGGGTTTTATAGTTGTCAGACTCGTCACCCACCTTAATCCTTTCCCATTCACCATGTTGAAAGGCACTAGGTCTCTCGCAATCAAAAGGACCAGGTTTCTGGCAAGCAAGCTCTTTCTTGACGTTGTCGTCTTGCGCCTGGGAACCATTCAGAAATAATCATTGACCGTCGTGACTGCCCCCTTCTAGCAGTCATCTTGCAGTTTGTGAAAGTCCATCAAGTGTATCCGCATGTTCGACGCCGTTACTGTGCACGCGTAGAGCACAGTAACGGCAGCTGTTTAAGAAAGGGGCGCATATTTAAATTCTCACAATAAAATGATGAAACGGCTAAGATGAAATGGTTTAGTTTCATAAAGAACGAAAGGTGCTCTACTCACGATTCGAAATGCTTTGAGTCGTGCTCCTTTGGTGACTTGGCCAAGCATCTCTCGCAGTAGTAGTCCGTTTCAACTGTCTTCTACTTTCCCTCAGTGAGGTATGTTAAGTGTTGAAAGTGTTTCCAAACAAAACTAGGCTTCACCTCCCCATGCAACGGAATAATGCGAACACTTCCAAATGACACCTTGCACACATCAGAGCCAGAAATTTGTATCTCGCTACAAGTTGCATCTCTCGCGTTGAAGTAAGGTGTGAGACCGGGCTAGTTGGTATTCCATATTGATATGACCAGCACAAAAAGAGACACGAAACACACACAAAAAAAGGCGACGAGAACAAGAGCTGACTTCCAGCTGGCGTTTATTACAAAAAAAAACATGAATATATAACCTGGCGCACGTGATCACATGCACGTGGTGCCGTTTTCAGACATCGGCAATTCTAGCCGTAATCACACTGCCCACGACCCTCAAGCTGTGATTCCGACGTTTCAAAGCCACTGTTTCTTCTCCTTGCGCCATATTGCGTTTTTGAAGAAGTTTCGGAATCCCACGTTGCGCTCACTGGTGATGACACGCATGCCCAGACGCGCGGAGAGCAGGGGTGCTTTTTGTTGTTGCTTCATTGATCCACTATTTGACATGATTCTGTGCCTGAGACAGGGACAATAATTAAACAAAACACAAAACCTCGAACGGTGTGGCCATCATACTCGACAGAAGTGTAGCCTGTCAGCAACTTCCACTCAATACGGCACTTGAGGCGGTAGCCGCTCGTGGTGTACTTCTGCGTGAACTCATAACCATTTGCTCGCTCTACATACGCCTACATTATACTTTACACAAACATGAATTTAAGTCATTTATAGATGAATTACCAGAACCTTACCTCGTTCTTGGCGATTTCAATGCACAGAGCAGCTTGTGGGGTGACACGTGTATCGATGCGCGAGGACGCCTAATCGAACAATTTCTTTTCTCCGCTGGTGCGTGTCTCCTGAATAAGAAGGAACCCATCTACTACAATCTCGCAAACAAAACATTTTCTTCCATTGATCTCAGTGTAGCTTCCCTGTCTATATTTCCTGAACTGAAATGGGAAGTTATAAAAAATTCTTACGGGAGTGACCACTTCCCTATACTGCTGAGATTACCACTACAAAACGAACCTCTACCACAGGCTCCCCGGTGGAAGTTCGATAAGGCAGATTGGGAGAAATTCCAAAGTCTTACAAGTAGTATCTCGTGGTCTGACATATCTTCGCTGGGAATTGATGCTGCTGTCGAGTATCTGACATCCTTCATAATTGATGCCGCTTCTGAATGTATACCTGAAATAAGTGGTGCGACCTGCAAACGCCGTGTCCCATGGTGGAACGACGAATGTCGGAATGCTCGTTAGGAAACAGAACAAAGCGTGGGGGTTGCTACGCGACTCCCCAACTGCGGAGAATCTTGTCAATTTTAAGAAGATAAAATCGCAGGGCAGAAGAACGCGCCGACACGCCAGGAGAGAAAGTTGGAAAAAGTTTTTATCAGGCATAAACTCATATACGGACGAGGGCAGAGTCTGGAAGAAAGTTAATAAGATAAAAGGGCTACAAACTTATTCACTCCCGTTGGTAAACACATAAGGCGACACTCTGGAAGACCAAGCCAACTGCCTGGGAGCACATTTTGAACATGTGACCAGCTCATCCCATTATTCCCAAGCATTTAAAAGACACAATGCTACAATAGAAAAACAGAACCTAGAAAGAAAATGTACCGGAGACGAGACATACAACCAACCATTCTGCATTGCTGAGCTGTATGCATCACTTAGTTGTTGCAACAAGTCTGCCCCAGGCTCTGACCGCATAGTTTATCAAATGCTAAAACACATTCCACATGAAACAAAGAAAACTCTCCTCTTCCTATACAATGCTATATGGTTATCCGGCGAGATCCCCTCTGCCTGGAAAGAGGCCATTGTCGTTTCTGTACTGAAGCAGGGCAGGGACCCATCGTCTGCTTCTTCGAGTTACCGCCCTATAGCACTAACAAGCTGCCTCTCCAGACTGTTCGAAAAAATGATAAACCGCCGACTAGTACATTTCCTCGAATCAAACAAACCGCTTGACCCGTACCAATGCGGGTTTCGAGAAGGTTGATCCATCGCCGACCATTTGATACGTATTGAGACGCAAATTCGGGAAGCTTAATTTTGTCCGTAAACAGTTATTTCTGTCTGTATTCCTTGATATAGAAAAAAGCCTACAATACCACGTGGCGGTTTGGAATACTTAGACCTCTCACACGTTGGTATACGTGGTAACATGTTAAATGTCATGGAACGTTATTTATTTAATCGCACTTTCCATGTTCGTGTGGGAAATTCTGTATCAATACAATTTGTGCAGGAAACTGGAGTGCCACAGGGCGGGGTGCTCAGTTGCACTCTATCGTAAAAATGAGTTCTTTGAGTCTGTATATCCTAAGAAACATGTTTTATTGTACATACGTCGATGATGTACAAATAGGTTTCACCTCGTGCAATCTTGCAATTTGTGAGCGGCAGATTCAACTTGGTCTGAACAAGGTGTGTAAGTGGGCAGACGAGAATCGGTTTAGCCTTAATCCACAAAACACCACCTGCGTCCTGCTCTCCAGAAAGAGGGGTGTGCACCCCGATCCTGACATTGAGTTGCAGGGAGAACGCGTGCCCGTAAAACAGAACATAAATTTTTAGGTGTGATTCTAGATACGAAGCTTACATTTGGGGCACACATAGGGTATGTAAGAAACAAGTGCATAAATAAAATGAATATTCTAAAGATGTTGTCACGCCCCGCTTGGGGTAGTGACACACAGTGTCTTTTGAATTTGTGTAAGAGCCTCATACTCACAAGGTTAGATTACGGCGCCATAGTGTACCATTCCGCTACGCCAAGCGCCCTAAGGATGCTGGATCCTGTACACCATCTAGGCATCCGCTTAGCCACTGACGCCTTCAGGACAAGTTCTGTGGAAAGCCTGTATGTAGAGGTGGATGTGTGGTCGTTTGACATGCAACGTTCATCCTTAAGCATCACCTATTTCCTGAAAGTAAATTCGAACCCGGAACATCCGTCCTTCTCAACCGTAAATGATATGACCAGTCCCACACTCTTTAATAACCGGTCGACAGCAAGAGAACCCTTCTCACTACGTGTTAGGAAAATTAGTGAAGAAATTGATATCCGACTACTTGAAAATACTTTGATGGCCCCAGTAAATCCAGTGCCACCGTGGCAGTGGCAACTCATAGAGTGTGATACTTCGTTTGTAGTGGTCACAAAAGACGCTCCAGAGGCACATATCCAGATGCATTTTCTAGAAATCCAGTTTAAGTACTCGTCCTGCACTCAGTTTTACACCGACGCTTCCAAGTAACATGCAGGGGTATCTTATGCAGTAGTCGGCCCATCGTTCTCCGAGTCCGATGTTCTGCATCCGGAAACAAGCATTTTTACGACTGAGGCCTATGCACTTTTATCGGTTGTGAAGAGTATAGGCAAATCAAAACTCAAAAGATCAATAATATTTACAGACTCCCTATGCGTCGTAAAAGCTGTCGTGACTCTACATAGACACAGAAACCCTGTACTTATTGAACTGTATTCTGCTCTGTGCAATTCATACATGTCTAACCAGCATATTATATGCTGGGTGCCTGGCCATAGAGGCATCGAGGGCAATGTTCTGGCTGATCAAATGGCCACATCAACTACATCGCGAGCCCTTAACCCTACAGCTTCTATCCCTGCCGTAGACCTCAAGCCCTACTTAAGAAATAATCTTCGAAGCCACTGGCAGCGCTTGTGGGATGCCGAAACGAACAATAAGCTCCATTTAGTTAAGCCACAGACAGGTCCCTGGCATCCCGTTACGAAAATACGAAGAACTAATGTCCTATTCTCTCGTTTGAGAATAGGACATACATACGGCACCCACAATTTTCTTTTAACTGGAAATGACCCACCAACCTGTGGTAGATGTGGAGAGAGGATTACCGTGCTCCACGCCCTCGTGGAGTGCAGGGAAGCCGAAACAGAGAGAAAAAGGCACTTTCCTCTAGCGTACCGGTACTGTCTCCCTCTCCACCCCGCTATGTTTCTGGGTGACAAACCCCTCTTTAACACCAAAGCTGTCCTGGGTTTTCTTAGCGATGTTACATTGCATGTTATTTGCCCAATTGTTTCATAGCGCTTCACTCTCTCCAGAGGATGCCGCTGCGATAGTAGTTTTGTATAGCACGCGTCTCCAGGCCCTTGCATTTCAAAGGGCCTGTCAAGGCAGTAGTGCTTTTTGAAAAGACTTATCAGTGATAAATTCTCATTTATCATCATTATCTTGCAATTTGTTCTTTCGTTTCATAGTGCACCTCATTAGCCATTGCCATAATTTTATTACATATATATTTTACGCATTTTACAGCGATTGTTTTTAGGCCCTTTTACAGCCACGACACATCTACCTTTCGCAATTCATTGCTCCATTGTCAACTTATTAACAGAGGCCTGGCGCTCTTTGGCCATACCTGGCCCTTGCGCCATTAAACACCATACATCATCATCAACCTCTCTTTAACACCAAGGCTGTCCTGGATTTTCTGAGCGATGTAGTATTGCATGTTATTTGCCCAATAGTTTCGTAGCGCATGCTCTCTCCAGAGGATGTCGCCGCGATAATAGTTTTGCATAGCACGTGCCTCCAGGCCCTTGCGCTTCAAAGGGTCTCTCAAGGCAGTAGTGCTTTTTAAAAAGATTTATCTGTGATATATTTTCGCCTATCGCCATCATCTTGCAAATTGCTCTTTCGTGTTTATAGTGCACCTCATTAGCCATTGCCATAATTTTATTACATATATATTTTACGCATTTTACAGCGATTGTTTTTAGGCCCTTTTACAGCCACGACTCATCTCCCTTTCGCAATTCATTGCTCTATTGTCAACTCATGAACATTTTTCCTGGCGCTCTTTGGCCATACCTGGCCCTTGCGCCATTAAACATCACACATCATCATCAATAAGCATAAGAACTCCCGTTATCTTCGGAGAGTTCTATATGGATGAAAGCAGCAGGGTGTTAGACGTTGAGAACATCGAACAGTTCATTCACCTGTATCGTGAATTTTTCCATTCATTCACTGTCCTCTAAGCCTGTTTCACGCTGCTTCCTGTAAAACTTGAGCCCAATGGCGACACTCCTGCTGAGAAACTGGAAGAAAGGTTTAAAAAAGTCAAATATTTGTTGCTTTTTTTGTCGGTATTATAAATTCAAACACCGCAGCAGAGTGCGAGCTAGAGGCAAGATATTAGTAAGATACCTGTGTTGCCAGTCTAACATTAATTTTTTCCAGATTGCTTGGCTTGACGTAGGAGGAAGGTAATTTTGGAACGAGCATGAGATGGCTGTCCTTTTCAGCATCGTACAGGCGATCTTAGTGTTTAAAATTAAAGCTTTATTTTTAGCTTTAACATTAAAGCTTTAACAACGTTTAAAGAGTTGATAAATGTTACAGCCTTTTGAATTTTCAGTCTGTCTATGTGTCTCAAAACCGATAGTATTGCATAGGCATCGGCTTGTTAGAGGGTGAAGTGCATCGGATTCCGCGAAGGACGGACCGACTGCTGTATAAGACACGCCAGTATGTGACTTTGATGCGTCCGTGTAAAATTCAGATAAAGAGTACTTGGACTGTAGTTCTAAAAAGCGCATTTGAATTTATGCATCTGGCGCATGTTTTGTGACTTCAATAAACGATGTGTCACATTGTACATATTGCCACTGCCCCGATGGTAGCTGCTTCGCTGGAGTCAGGTGATGTTCAAGTAGTGGAGTACCCATTTCTTCACTGCGCTTTCTCACACGTAGTGAAAAGGGCTGCTTCGCTGTAGGTAGGTTATGAAAAAGTGTGGCACATGTGGTATCGTTTATGGTGGAATAGGAAGGATGTTCACAGTATAAATTTATTTTCAGGAAATACGAAAAACTGGCATATGACCTCTGAAAATGGAGTGACCACACGTTTGCTTCTATATAATGGCTTTGTACGGGGCTTGTCCTGAAAGCCCCGGTCGCGAGGCGGATTGCTAAATGGAGAACCTGATCTAACTAAAATCCGATGAGCTCGGTACACCAGGCTTCAAGCACGGCGAAGGACAATACAGTCGAAGAGTGCAGCGCGTCCTACGCTGCACTTTATTCCAGCCAGAAAACTCCCGTGCCCCGCGCGCTCGATCGCCGCACTTCTTTGTTCTTTATTTTTGCGCATGCGATTTCTTTGCTATTATTAAGACTAACACCTTTAAAGCACTGGGTCCAGCATATTGGTAAACTATCGCGCTGTAGTTAAAACGTCAGCCAAAAGGTATACAAGTTCAAAAGGTATTTCCCGTCACTGCCCCATGATGTACCTGATAGAAGCTTTAGTAAATTCATTGTTACAGTGAAGCTGTTAAGTGCTGGTCGTGTCCGATGATCGTGTCCGCGTGTAGAAAAAATGGCGCAGTTTCACCCGAAAGGCGAAGCATCAATTGCGATAGAAACTGATGCTTCGCTATACGGAGTAAGGATAGTAGTTTTATCAGCTGTATAAACTTGGACATGCAGCAGCACCAGCAATGCGAAAAACTGTTGGCGATGCCGTCGCCGTTTTGCCCGCGTTCGCACCGAACGCGTGCGGCGTCGGTGACTGTTGCCAGGGCCTTTGATGGCGGCTCGGACGACGAGATCAGAACGGGAAACTCGTCGAGCAGCGCCGGAAGTCTTTGCCACATTCTCGCCTCGCAACGTTTTATTGCGATAGCAATTATATGGACACTTCAACCGGATTTCTGCCGTCGCCGTGCGGTTCCGTATAGATTCCAAGGGCGATAAAATCGTCGCCGCGCGCCGTATGCGCGAGCGAAAGCGCGCGGGGGACGCGCGCGCTATGACGGAGAGCGAACGCACGGTCGGAAGCAAACGCGACCTTCGCGCGAAAGGCCGTGGGGGTATGGGAGGGAGGGAGGCGGGGCGCCGCTGTGCTCCGGCACCAAAGGCGTATCTTGCAGTCGGGCGTAAGGGGAACTTGCCACTCAATCTCCCACGCGAAAGCAAGAAAGCGGGAAGGCAGCGCGGGAGGGAGGAGGAAGGGGGCGCAGCTTCTACTCTGCCAACAACTCCGTTCGTATTTTGCCCGGCTGTGGCCGTAAAGAGACCGCACGGTCTCTTTATCTCCACACGGCTCTGACCTTTGTATGCGCTGAGCATCCGCCGCTCAGTTTCCTTTGAAGCGATAGACCGCGCGAACCTTGCCCGCTGCGGCGGCTGCGATTGCTGCCAGCGTTTTGACAGTCGTTGTCTGCGGTCATTCAGTATGATCTATTCATGTATGCTTGTGCGCGCTGACACCACGCTTGTTAATTCAGTTAGTAAGCGGATGTGTCCAAGTTTATGCAGCGGATAAAACTACTATCCATACTCCGAATAGCTCTCCACTAATTTTCTATTGCAAATGATGCTTCGCCTTTCGGGCGAAACTGCGACTTTTTTATATATATGCGCATTTGCGGCCGCAGATAAACGTCGCCTCCCCTCCCGTCCCCCCCCCCCCCCCACGGCCTTTTGCGCGACGGAAGAAGTCGCGTTTGCTCTCTCTCTCTCTTTATATATATATATACATACATATACATACATATACATACATATACATATATATGGTGATTGTAAAGGAGGAAAGAGACGCTTAATTATGCAGTCCTTCAGGGAGCACGGCGCAGAACGCGCGTTTGTTCGCCGCCGTGCGTTCGTTCCCCGTGAAAGCGCGCGTCCCTCGCGCCCTTTCACTTGCACATACAGCGCCCGGCGCGCGGAGACGATTTCATCGCCGTTGATGTCATACGGAACCTCACGGCGAAGCCGACGGCAGAAATCCCCTTTGAGTGTCCATATAATTGCTATCGCAATAAAATTCTCATTGGCCGTATGCTGTATGTGCGAGTGAAAGCGCGCGAGGGACGCGCGCTTTCACGGGGGGCGAACGCACGGCGGACAGCAAACGCTGTTAATCGGCTGAGTCTCCGATGGTCGTGTCCGCGTATAGAAAAAGTTGCAGTGGCTTAGCTCGGCTATGCCAGGATATACGTAGCGTTAGCAAAGGTTCAGCTGATTATTCTTAGCTTTCCTGGTTGTCTAGATTGTCAAGGATTAGCTTGATTGTCATGCTTACTGCTGCTCCAATGACACACACGCGGTATACGTATTATGTGGCACATGTATATAGCCTTCTTCTGTTCATTCCTCGTACGCTCAACCGCTAATTGCCAGGCAACTACTTCGGGATCCGATGAGTCAAGCTTCTCCGTTTTCTGCGCTGTTGAGCAGCATTTGCGCACTCGTTCTTCATGGCTATACTACACCGGCAAACGCCAGTCAGAAGCGCAGCGGCTCCAGCGCAGTGTCAGACGGCGACTGCCCAGCGAGCGCGCGCCGGCGCCAGTGCGTCTACCACGGCTATAACGTCACTCCTCTGGAATGCGCAGGACGGCGGCGGTGAGTCGCGCGCGGCGGCGGCGGAGTGCGCGAGAGGTGCCGGCTCCGGTGGCTCCGGTGCGCAGGCCATGTGACATCACTGATCCTTGCGCGTGCGCAGCACGGCTCTTGATGTGCCGCGCGAAACGGGCTTGGCTAGGCCAGTGTAGCTAACGCTAAAAAAAAAAAAAGTTGTCGCAGTTTCACCTGAAAGGCGAAGCATCAATTGCGATAGCAAATTTGAAGAGAGCTATGCGGAGTAATGATAGCAGCTTTATCAGCTGTATAAACTTGGACATGCAGCAGCACCGGCAACACGCAGAACTCTTGTCGACGCCGTCGGCGTTTTGCCCGCGTTCGCTCAAAATGCGTGCAGCGTTGGTGACTGTTGCCGGAGCCTCTGATATAAATAGGCACTTGGTGCCGCAGCTAAACGTCGCCTCCCTTCCCTCCCCCTCCCCCCCCCCCCCCACGGCCTTTCGTGCGTCGGAAGAAGGCACGTTTGCTCTACATATATGGTGATTGTAGAGGAGGAAAGAGACGCCTACTTCTGCAGCCCTTAAGGGAGCACAGCGCAGAACGCGCGTTTGTTCTCCGCCGTGCGTTCACTCCCCGTGAAAGCGCGCGTCTTTCGCGCCCTTTCACTCGCACATACAGCGTTCGGCGCGCGGCGACGATTTCATCTCCATTGACGTCATACGGAACCTCACGGCGACGGCGACGCCGACGGCAGAAATCTGCTTTTGAGTGTCCATATAATTGCTATCGCAATAAAACTGTCATTTGCCGAATGCTGTATGTGCGAGTGAAAGCTCGCGAGGTACGCGCGTTTTCACGGGGAGCGAACGCACGGCGGAGAGCAAACCTGACATCTTCCGTCGCGCGAAAGGCCGTGTAGGGATGGGAGGGAGGGAGTGGAGCAGCACCAGCAACGCGCAGAACTATTGGTGGCGGCGCCGTTTTGCCCGCGTTCGCACCGAACGCGCGCGGCGTTGGTGACGTGTTTATGAAGAACGTGCCAACCTTGGCCGTACACCCTATGGCGGTGTACCGTAGCGACCATAAGGCCATGGTCCCTGTGGTCACTAAATAAATGAAAACCACCAGATCATATATATCTTTTGAGGCATTTAACCTTCAAGTATTTGATATGCGGAATGAATGTCAGTTTCGAGTCCAATATGATACCGAGGAACTTGTGCAGTTGTGCTCTGTGTTTAACAGGAAATGTACTACCAATAGCAGGGTCTCGTACTATTCCTCTCTCATTTGTGAAAAGGACGCAAGCACTTTTTTGTGGGCACAACCTAAAACCGTTTTCATCAGCCCATTTAGCCACTTTATTTGAGCATGCTGGACATGTATTTTGCAGATAGCAAGGTTGCACGATTTAAAATCAATCTGCACATCATCTGCACGGATAGCCGTGCACAAAAAAACTAATTTTCACAATAAACAGTGTACAGCTAAACACACCGCATTGCAGAACACTCGTTTCCTGGATGAAATACTTCGGCAAGACCTGGCCAACTCTTACACAAAATTTGCGGTTAGAAAAGTAACTTTCGATTGTACTTAACATGTTGTCTCGGTACACAGGCGAATATCGAGTGCTGCGTGCCGTGACTCCAGTTACGTATGAAGTCGCCCCAGTCAGTACCAGTGCCTCGTCTGCCCCGCCTTCCACTGACGTTGTGCATGTAGCATGCCTAAAACCGTATTACCCTCCTGTTCCCACTGATATTTAGACGCACCGAGACGGTGCTTCTGCCGCCGGGGATTATGCTACATGCATATTGCGTGTTCCCTCTGGACGATGCGCGCGGGCGCCTAGACGAAAAAGACGAACTGCTCTGGGCTCTCGAGCTATCGGCTGATCTGGCCAGCACTGCAGCTATCTTTTGTAAATATACTTGTAAATAGTCTCCTGTACTTAATCCTTCGTTCGCGTAACAATATTGCCGCGGACAACAGTGGCTGAAAGGTCTCAGATAATACCGAAGTGCCCTGTGGTCGCATACGCTTTCTCCAATTCAAGAAGTACAGAGAGGAAAAACTGTTTGTGTATGAAGGCATCCCTAATATTTCCTGCAGGGGCGTCTGCGTCAGCAGGCGTTTGGTCTGTGGCGACACCACGGACCCGAGCACATGAGGGTTGGAACCTCCCGCGTGTAGCCGTGCGCGGCTTAGCCGTGTCTGGGGAAAGGGGGATCCTGGGGGTTGAGCCAATACTGGGTGTTTGGACCTTTAAGGCCCCCCAGGCGGAGGCAACACACCTCTTCGGCCTCTGCTTCACATAGACGGCACCTTCAGAGAGACCCACCTGGAGGAAATTGGCAGTCGCCTTTTCCTGTCCCCCTCTTCAATCTTTTGTCTTTCTCTCTCACTTTTCCATCCATCCTGTCTTCTAGTCACTTCTTCTCACTTACGAATTTCTCGGCGGCAAGGATTAACCTGGTGTAGCTATCCAACCTTGAGTATTTTATATTAGGTTATAGCGGCGATGAATGACTAGCGTCTGCAAGCATTCCATCCTTGTAGCGTCTCCTTGTTGGGCTCCTTGGTGGGTGGCTACCATCGCCGCCGAATTTGGGAATTTTATATGGCAAATCATTTTCCACCACTTCCTGATCGCTCCCTGAAAAGGGGGCGCACCGATGATACTTTCAACTTTTTCATGAAACCCAAAGAAATATTTCCCAAGTACCATGTCATTCATAGCCAACACGAAACGAAGACAGTCCGTACTATATCTCCATTTGTTGTTTCAAAATGCCTGACAGAAGCAATCGGCCCAGGTTACAAAGTAACTAAGATGGGAAGCGGAGACCTTCTTCAGGAAGTGCGTGATAAGCCCCAGTATAACAAATTGTCTAAACTTGTTGCATTTGGTGACATCCCCGTCTCAGTGGGCCCTCACAGGTGAATGAACACTCTACGCGGTGTCATCTCTGATGACGACCTTATAGAACTCAGTGAAAGCGAGCTGTTGGATGGATGGCACGACCAAAACGTAGTAAAGGTTCAACGAATTAAGCTAAGGCGTGCTGACAAGGAAATTCCCACAAAGCACGTAATTATTAAGTTTGGAACAAGCGACCTTCCAGATTCAATCGAGACCGGATATTGTAAGCTCCGTGTACGACCGTACATACCCAATCCGCGCCGATGCTTCAAGTGTCAGCGTTTTGGGCATGGGTCTCAGAGCTGCCGAGGGCGCGCTACTTGCGCAAAATGTGCTTCTAAAGAACACGCCTCAGACAACTGCACTTCCACAACCCATTGTGCCAACTGTAATGGAGACCACCCCGCCTATTCGCGATCGTGCCTGTCATGGAAGAAAGAAAAATAAATAATACAACTCAAAGTCAAGCTAAACATTTTCTTTCCAGAGGCGCGCAAGCTTTTTTCTGCCCACAACCAGTCCAGTCCTTCCTACACCGATGTGGCGCGCCGGGGGGCAGCGTCACATCCTGCGGCCCCGCAGGGGCGTCTGCGTCAGCAGGCGTTTGGTGAGTTGCGCCACCACGTACCCGAGCACATGAGGGTTGGACCCTCCCGCGTGTAGACGTGCGTGGCTTAGCCGTGTCTGGGGAAAGGGTGATACTGGAGGTTGAGCTGATGCCGGGTGTTCGGACCTTTAAGGCCCCCCGGCGGAGGCAACACACCTCTTCGGCCTCTGCTTCACATAGACGGCAATCCTGGGCTGACCCACCCAGGGGAAATCGGCAGTTGCCTTTTCCTGTCCTCCTCTTAAATCTTCGTCTTTCTCTCTCTTTCAATCTATCCTGTCTTCTTTTCACTTCCCTTTTACTTCCGTTTTCCCAGACAGCTAGGGTTAACCTTGTGTTGGTAGCGAACCTTGGGATACTCCATATTTGGTTATAGTAGTGGCGTACAGCTGGCGTTTGCAGGACCTGGCTTTTCCAGTTTCTGCAGCGTCCCCTCGTTGGGCTTCATGGTGGGTGGCTGGCGTCGCTGCCGAAAAATGCACCATTCTTATGGCTGAACCATTCCCCCCACTCCATGATCGCCGTCAGAAAAGAGGGCGCACCGAAGATGTTTTCCAATTTTTTGGACGCCAAACGCATAACTTCCCCCGCTTTCATGTTATTCATTCTGAAAAGTCGGATAAATCAGTACGAACAATTTCACCTTTCCTTGTCTCAAAGTCTTTGACAAGTATTTTTGGACCAGGCTATAAAGCATCCAGGATGGCAAGCGGGGATCTCCTCTTGGAGCTCCGTGATCTGAAACAGTACGAGAAACTTCCCAACCTAGTGACATTTGGAGATGCTCAAGTAACGGTAACCCCGCACCGTACCATGAATACCACCCGTGGCGTTGTATCAGATGATGGCCTGTTGCAGCTGAGTGAGGCTGAACTCCTAGAGGGTTTCATTGAGCAGAATGTAATCAATGTTAAACGAATTAAGATGAGGCGCGACGGCAAGGAAATCCAGACCAAGCACCTGATACTTATTTTAACTCAAGTGTTCTGCCAGAATCCATCGAGGCCGGATACATCAAGCTACGGGTCAGACCCTATGTACCAAAACCTCTTCGTTGCTTCAAGTACCAGCGTTTCGGCCACAGCTCCCAGAACTGCCGAGGCCGACAGATATGTGCTAAATGTAGTTCCGGTGACCATGCCTCTGAAACATGCGAAAACACTCCACACTGTGTCAACTGTGATGGCGAGCATGCCGCATACTCGCGGTCATGCCCGTCTTGGAAGAAAGAAAAAGAAATGGTCACGATCAAAGTAAAGGAAACATAACTTTTAAGGAGGCACGCAGGTGGGTATCGTACCTGCCAAAAACCAGCTTTGCCGAAGTGGCGCGTCAGGGGGCAGCGCCACATCGGCCCCCGGCGGCTGTCTGGCACACGCGCAGTGGGCCGGCGGCGACGCCATCCGCCTACTCGGCGGGTGCAGCTAGCGCTGCTCTGCCAACTCACAAGAAGGGGCCATCGACCTCCGGGCTGGTGGCCTCGAGGGCCTCGTCTCTCGAGGCGAGGCGTTCTCGTCAAACCAACCGCTCGCAAGAGCGCGTGTCCAGCGCCTCGCAAGAGGCTATGGACACAACAACCAGCCAGACGGCGCCACTTGCGCCTAAGGAGCCGCGAGAGTCTCGCGATCGCTCCAAACAAGAAAAACACCGCATCATGGCGCCCGGAAGGGGCTCTGTGAAGTAATTCCTCTTTCTTAACACACAGCACAAAACCCACATTCAACATGGATACACAAATATTGCAGTGGAATGTACCGAGGACTCCTGCACAATCTCGATGACATCAAAGAACTCCTACATAAGTATAATCCAAAGGTGCTGTGTGTCCAAGAAACACACCTCAAACACACGCAAAAAAATTTTCTCCGACAATACGCCATTTTTCGTAAGGACCGCGATGACACAGTCGTGTCTTCCGGTGGTGTGGCTATTGTCGACAGAGGTATTGCCTGCCGGGAACTAAAACTTCGTACGCCCCTAGAGGCAGTTGCTGTCCGAGGGGTGTTGTTTGACAAGCTGGTCACTGTCAGCTCTATATACATCCCTCCCAATTACCAACTACATAAAACCGAATTCCAAAACTACATAAATGAACTTCCGGAGCCATACATAGTTGTCGGAGATTTCAACGCACATAACACTTTGTGGGGAGACTCACATTGCGATGCGAGAGGTCGCCTGATTTAAAATTTTCTGTTTTCTTCAGGCGCATCACTACTTAACAAGAAAGAGCCTACGTATTGCAGCATTACACATAACACATATTCATCCATTGACTTAAGTATAGCATCGAGTACACTAATGCCATACCTGGAGTGGTCCGTTCTCAAGAACCCCTTTGGGAGCGACCACTTCCCAATTATGCTAGCATCAGATAGATGCTAGCCACACGTTCCCCGATGGAAGGTTGACTCGGCTAACTGGGAACTTTTCCGACAAATAAAATATTTAAGCCGTGATCACATTGCCTCTTTTAACATAGACGATGCTGTGGCGTATATAACAGGTTTTATCATTGACGCTGCTGAAAGGTGCATACAACAAACTAATGGACTGGCTAATAAACGTCGCCTGCCTTGGTGGAATGATAAATGCCAAAAAGCACGTAAAAAGCAAAATAAAGCCTGGGGATTGTTTCGCAACTCCCCAACAGCTGAAAACCTGATAAATTTTAAACAAGCAAAGTCACACGGCAGAAGAACGCGTCGACGTGCAAAGAGAGAGATTTGGGAAAGGTACATTTCCAGTATAAATTCATACACCGACGAAACAAAAGTCTGGAATAGGGTAATTAAACTAATAGGCCGGGAGTCACATCCTCTACCCTTAGTAAGTAGCCAAGGTGATAGCCTGGAAGACCAGGCGGATTGTCTAGGTGAACACTTTGAATATGTATCAAGTGAATCGCATTATACAGTAACTTTCCTGAAGTTCCTGAAACTTTCCTGAAGATGATCCGTAGGGTTACGCGAACCCGCGAGGGCTTCTCGGAAGAAGAAACGATCCGACTGGTACACGCCTTTGTCATCAGTAGAATAACGTATGCACTCCCCTACCAAAGCATTACCAAGCAGGAGCTCAAACAGCTTGAAGTGATCATTCGGCGGGCATTTAAAGCTGCTCTAGGACTCCCAGAAAATACCAGTACAGAACGTTTCGACAAATTAGGAATCCACAATACCTTCGAGGAATATGCGACGGCCACCCTCATCGCGCAAAAGGAACGGCTGTGCGCATCAACGCAGGGTCGGGCCGTATTAACCAAATTGGGCTTTGCCCTCCGCCCCAGTTCAGTGCAGAAGAGACAGTGCAGATGAGCCAGGAAGTCAGGCAGCACATAATAGTGTCCCCAATTCCGAAGAATATGAGTCCAAGATATCATGCAGGGCGCCGGAACGCCCGAGCGAGAACCTTGCACCAGAGATTTAGAGGACAACCAGACGTATACTACACAGACGCGAGTCAAACGGACAGGGACAAGTATACGGTGGTAGCCACGAACCAAAATCGTGTGATAGCTGCATCGGTCCGGGCAAAATCTACCAGCACAGCAGAAGCCGCAGCGATTGCACTTGCAATTAGGGACGCGGAGAATAGGGACGTATCTGCTGCCATACTCACGGACTCACAAACCGCCTGCCGCCTGTATCTCTCCGGGACGGCGCCGCGCTTAGTACTAAAAATTCTAGGGAGTCAAATTACCGGATTCCACAACCTCACTTGGTGCCCCGCACACGAGGGCATGGAGGGCAACACAAGGGCGGACCGGCTAGCTCGCGTACTAAGCATCCAAGCTGCGGACCGACCCAGTGACGAGCCTCCCTCTACACCGCGCGACATCCTCGAACACCAAAGACAGGAGCGGAGGCAATATGGACGCCCTCATCCTAAGTTAAACAGTCAACAGGCGAGGAATTGGCGCCGACTTCAAACACACACATACCCAAACCTACATACACTTAGCCGTATTCACCAAGCACGATACACTGACGAATGCCCGTGGTGCGGGTACACGCCAACGTTACCGCACATCACGTGGATATGCCCAAACAGACCGAAACATACATACTCCACACTACTAAAAACACAAGATTTTAACAGGCAGTGGGAGGCGCGGCTTGCGGACGAGGACCAGGACAGCCAACTGTCTCTCCTGGACCAAGCCCAGCGGACCGTTCGTGCCAGTGGAGCCCTGGACTAGGGGCCCCAACCACGGGACCTAAAATTTCATTTTATTCATTAAAGTTTCTCTCTCTCTCTCTTTCCTGAAGTTCAAAGAACGTGAAGAGCGGCAGCCTCTTAACCGCAAAGGTTATTCGAGTGAGGCTTACAATCAACCATTTAGCTTACCGAACTTAAAGCATCTCTCGCTTGTTGTAACAACTCGGCGCCAGGTGGCGATCGTATCATGTACGAAATGATTAGGTACTTACACCCCGAAACACTGACAACACTCCTGTCTCTTTTTAATGCCATGTAGGCGGCTGGCTGTATTCCGTCCTCATGGAAAGAAGCCATAGTCATCCCGCTACTTAAACAAGGCAAAGACCCGTCCTTAGCCAGCAGCTACAGGCCAATAGCTCTAGCAAGCTGCCTGTGCAAGCTGTATGAAAAAATGATAAACCGGCGTTTAATCAGCTTCCTAGAAAATAACAAAATACTAGACCCCTTCCAGTTTGGCTTCCGAGAAGGTAGGTCGACAATAGACCACCTTGTTCGCATCGAGGCAAACATAAGAGATGCGTTTATTCATAAACAGTTTTTACTTACTGTATTTATAGATTTAGAAAAAGCGTACGACACGATATGGCGCTTCGGGATTCTGCGAGATCTTTCTACGATGGGGACCGCGGAAATATGTTAAACACAGTCGAAAGCTACTTGTCTAACCGCATGTTTCGTGTAAGAGTGGGCAATGTCTTCTCTAGAACATTCACCCAGGAGTGCCGCAAGGGGGTGTATTTAGTTGCACACTCTTCATTGTAAAAATGAACTCCCTGCATACAGTCATTCCACGCAGCATGTTTTATTCTGTGTATGTCGATGACGTACAGATAGGTTTCAAATCATGTAACATCGCTATCTGAACGACAGGTGCAGCTTGGATTACACAAATTGTCTAAATGGGCGGATGTAAATGGGTTCAAAATAAACGCACAGAAAAGTACATGCATACTCTTCTCAAACAAAAGAGGCGTGACACCGGTACCAAATCTCACGATCAATCGAGAGGAACTATCCATAAGCAGTGAACACAAATTCCTGGGCATAATTCTGGACCCTAAGCTTACCTTCATCCCCCATCTTAAATATCTGAAGACAAAGCGTCTGAAGACTATGAACCTTTTAAAAATTCTCTCGCACACAACATGGGGTAGTGATCGAAAATGCCTCCTAAACTTGTACAACAGTCTTGTCCGCTCACGCCTTGATTACGGAGCTATAATTTAGAACTCCGCAAAGCCAAGTGCATTAAAAATACTAGACCCCGTTCACCATTTAGGTATCCGCCTCGCGACCGGTGCTTTCCGAACAAGCCCGATCCAGAGCCTCTATGTAGAGTCGAACCAGTGGTCACTCCATCTGCAGCGTTCATATAGCAGTTTCACGTATTTTCTGACAGTACAAGCAAACAATGAACACCCTTCTTATTCCACCATAAACGATATGACCGCTGCTGCACTCTTCCATAACCGACCTGCAGCGAGGAAACCGTTCTCATTACGTGTAAGGAATCTTAGTGAGCAAATGGGTGTTCCAGTGCTTGAACATCGACCTATGGCTCCTGCTAAACTGTTACCGCCGTGGCAGTGGCAGATCACAGAGTGTGACACATCGTTCGTAGAGGTCTCGAAAGACGCTCCAGAGGCACACATTAAAATGCATTTCCTAGAGCTTCAATCCAAGTACTCGTGTACAGAGTTTTACACAGACGCTTCTAGATCACATGCCGGGGTTTCTTATGCAGCCGTCGGCCCATCTTTCTCGGAATCCGGTGTACTCCACCCGCAAACAAGTATCTTTACCGCTGAGGCCTATGCACTATTGTCGGCTGTGAATCATATAACGAAAACAAAACTTCAAAAAACAGTTATATTTACAGACTCTCTAAGCGTTGTGAAAGCCCTGATGTCACTCTGCAAACACAAAAATCCTGTACTCATTGAGCTCTATTCCACCCTATGCAGAGCGTATATAGCAAACCAGCATGTAATAATATGCTGGGTGCCGGGCCATAGAGGCATTGAGGGTAATGTGCAAGCAGACCAAATGGCTACATCAGCGACATCACACACTAGTAATCATACAGTAGCTGTTCCTGCAACAGACTTGAAACCTTTCTTGCGAAAGAAACTGCGAAGCCACTGGCAACGCTTGTGGGACGCTGAAACAAATAATAAACTTCACATGATTAAACCACAGTTAGGTTTCCGGCCCTCAGCTACGAAAACACGACGAATTGACGTCATATTCTGCCGTCTCAGAATAGGACACACGTACGGCACCCACAATTTTTTGCTTACTGGTGATGAACCACCAACCTGTGGTAGATGTGGTGAGAGGCTGACCGTCCTCCACGTCCTGCTGGAGTGTCGGGAAGCCAAACGGGAGAGAAGAAAACATTTTCCTGTAGCATACCGCTATCATATCCCTCTTCATCCCATGATGTTTATTGGTGAAGAACCACTTTTTAATGCCAATGCAATCCTTGGCTTTTTGAACGATGTGCTACATGTTATTAGTCCAATAAGTTCGTAGCGCATCCTCTCTAGAGGATGCCGCTGTGATAGTTTTTTATAGCACATGCCTCCAGGCCCTTGTTGTTCAAGGGCTCTGTCCAGGCAGTTGTGCTTCTTGCCAATTACTGCATCTTAAATATTTTAAATATCGTGTCATTCTTTCTCAATGCATTCTTCATTGCATAGTACACCTCATTAGTCATTGCCCTGATTTTAGTACATGTATATTTTACGCACTTTACAGCGATTATTTTTAGGCCCCTTTACAGCCACGCCTCATCTATTTCTCAGAATTCATCGCTCCACTAACACTGGCGTGGCGCTCTTTGGCCATACTTGGCCCTTGCACCATTAAACACAATAGATCATCATCACATCCTGCGGCGACCGCCCGAGTCACACAGAGTGTGACGGCGGTTACGCCATCCGCCCCCCTGGCATGAGCAGCTAGTGCTGTTCCGCCCCCTACAACGCAGGGCAAGCAGTCCTCCGGGCCTGCCGGTCCCAGGGCCACTGCTCGTGCTGACCGGCCCCAAAAACCCCCTAGTGTGCCCGCGGAGCGGGCAGCATCCAGCGCCTCTGACGAGGCAATGGATGCAAGCATCAGTATACTCCGGCGTCCCAGGCGCCGAAGGAACAGCGTAGCTCCGTAGAGCGCGTCGGTAGAATAGAAAAATCCCGTATCACGGGGCCTGGAAAGGTCTCGTGAGCCACCTTATTTCCTCTTGACACACACCAAAAAACACTTCCAATATGGCTACGCAGATCATGGATTGGAATGTGAGAGGTCTACTCCACAATCTGGATGACATAAAGGAGCTCCTACACAAGTTTAATCTACGAGTGCTTTGTGTGCAAGAGACACACCTCAATCCTACACACACAAACTTCCTGCGGCAATACGCCATTTACCGTAAGGATCGCAACGACGCTTTTGTCTCATCGGGCGGTGTCGCCATAATAGTTGATAAGGGGTCGCCTGTCAGCATTTGCAGCTGCAAACGCCTCTTGCGGAAGTTGCAGTCAGAGCAGTGCTTTTTGGTAAGCTGCTGACAATTACATCTTTATACATCCCGCCCAGCTATCAACTCTCCAAAGCAGAATTTGAAACCCTTATTGCACAACTTCCAGAGCCCTATATTCTCGTTGGAGACCTAAATGCACATAATACCCTGTGGGGTGACTCTCGATGTGATGCCTGTGAGGACAGGTTCGGGTTTAGTGTTGTGCACTCAAGGCAACCTTGGTGCGAGTAATAGACAGAGCCGTTGGTACACTTAGAACACATTAGCACTTGTATATATGACACACATTGACCGTGCGGGTCGCCACAACCCAGCTTGACGTGGCAGGCAGCGTAGGCAAGGGGCTATGCGACTCATTCTCCGCCTCACCCTCGGCAACCACCCCGTCTTCTGAGCTGACGCAACTGACCGGGTAGATCCGCGTGTTACTACTACCGTGACTAATATATTTACCGCGTCATTGACAGGTGGAACATTTAACACTTATTTACTGTAAACCTTTCAACGCATATTTTCCCTTTGTTCTTTCATGTGTGTCATATATACAAGTGTTAATGTGTTCTAAGTGTACAAACGGCTCTGTCTATTACTCGCACCAAGGTTGCCCTTGAGTGCACAACACTAAACCCGAACCTGTCCTCACAAATTGGCGTCCGCGACAACAGGACAAAGCCGGTTGTTACACAGTGTACTTATAGTAGATACGGGATGAATGCCCAGGAGCTTAGCGCGTCAGCGGAACGCATGGGTCTGGTTGGTCCAGAACTGAAAGAATGGATTGATGGAGGAACGGAGAAGGGCGCGTGAAGAACGTGTAGCGGAACGTGAGCCGGAAAAGGATAGTCTAGAGCGCGAGGAAAAGATTCTGCAGTTGCGCATAAGGCTAGGGGAGATGGGTGGAGCAGGTGGCTCCGTAAATGTGTCTCAGTCGCTCGCAAGCAACCATGCAGAATGCTCGGTTTCCGTGAACCCGCATAACATGATCCCTCTGTTCAACGAAGCCCGCGATGACTTGGACGCATATCTGAAGCGGGTTGAACGAGTAGCCACTGGACAGGATTGGCCAAAAGAGAAATGGGCTACAGCCGTCAGCCTATGTCTCGACGGTGAAGCGTTGAGAGTGTTTGGTCGGTTGTCTCCGGACGATTCTCTAGACTATGAAAAGACCAAACTGGCATTGATGCAACGTTTCCGGTTTACAGCGGATGGCTACCGCGAAAGGTTTCGCCACAGCAAGCCCCAAGATGGAGAGACTGGTAAACAGTACACTGCCAGACTATTTAGCTTATTCGACCGAAGGGTTGAACTCTCCAATGAAGGAAAGGCTTTTGAAGCTGTCCGCGACTTATTTGTTGCAGAGCAGTTCATGAATAACTGCCATAGTCGATTAACGCTGTTCCTACGCGAAAGGAATTGCAGAACAGTGGAGACAACCGAAGAAGCCGCGGATCACTTCTTGGAAGCGCAGCGGCAAAATAATTTGCTCAAATTCAAGGAGAAGACAATAGACCGCATTGCAAGACAGGGTGAGACACGCACAGAAAGAAACTCAGTCAAGTGCTTCCTCTGCAATAAAAGCGGACACAAGCCTTCTGACTGCCAGGTCAATTCGAAAAGACCTTACTGCGACTACTGCCAAAGGCCGGGACATGACACGCGGGACTGCAGGAAAAAGAATGGCTCCGCAAGCACTGCTTCTGCCTGCTGAAAGTCGTGAGAAAATGAGGAACAGCAAAAGCTGTCATGCGTCCTCCATACTAACTTGCAGACGGATGGAAAAACATTGTCTCTACATGCCAACAATATGCCAGTGCAGAAAGGCGAACTTTTTGGCCGAATTGTGTCCGTATTGCGGGACACAGGGAGCAATACCATTGTGGTGCGCCGTGCTCTCATACCCGACACGGCTTAAACGGGCAAAACGGCGATGATGTTACTAACGGATGGCCGGAGTATCGAGGTGCCAGAAGCAATAGTGGAAATTCAGTCGCAATACTTTTCAGGCACCGTGGTAGCTAAGTGCGTGGAAAATCCCTTATATGACATTATCATTGGAAACGTTGCCGGTTCTCGCCAACCAACGAATCCGGACGATCAATGGAAGATACCTTCAGGCAAAACGACTGCGACATCGCCAGACCGGAATGAATCGGTCGTCGAAAAGAACCTACCTTGGGCGGCTTCTTCCTTCGTCGAAGCTACAACTACAAGGGGAGACCCGAAAGTAGGTCTCAACTCTTTGCAGGTGTCAAAACCAAGTTTATGTATTAAACAAGAAAAGGACAAATCTCTACAGGGGTGTGAGGAAAAGTCGGGAAGATAATGTCTGGAGGGAAAACCTCAACGCAAACTTTTTTTACGACAAGGGCGTCTTATATAGGACTTATCAGATCTGTCCGGGTACATCCGTGCAGCAAGCTGTGGTACCGATGTCTCTGAGAGCCCAGGTGCTATCTCTGGCACACGAAAACCCAATGTCCGTACACCAAGGCATCAAAAAGACAACGGACCGAGTCCTCGCATCTTTTTATTGGCCCGGAGTGCAAGAAGCAGTCCGCCGATACGTACGTTCATGCGATGTGTGCCAACGGATGTTTCCTAAAGGAAGACTTGGCAAAGCACCGTTGGGACGCATGCCACTAATAGACACGCCCTTCGAACGAGTCGCCGTAGACATTATTGGCCCATTGTCTCCCGCTTCATCTAAAGGAAACACGTATATATTGACGTTAGTGGATTTTTCCACCCGATACCCGGATGCTGTGCCCCTACCTTCCATTGACTCTGCCACAGAGGCCGAAGGATTAGTAGAAATGTTTTCACGGATTGGCTTCCCTCAAGAAATTCTGTGACCAGGCATCGTGTTTCACGTCGAACATGATGAAAGAATTGAATTCATTGCTGGCAATGAAGCACTTGAGCTCTACTCCGTACCATCCTATGTGCAACGGAATGGTAGAGCGCTTTAATGGCACACTGAAGCAAATGCTGCGCAAGTTGTGCCAGGAACAGCCCAAGTCCTGGGATCGTTTTCTTGCACCACTTCTATTTGCCTACAGGGAAGTACCTCAAACAAGCCTGGGTTTTTCCCCGTTTGAGTTGATATATGGAAGGCATGTGCGTGGACCCCTTACAGTTCTAAAAGAGCTCTGGACTAAACAACACCTTAGCGACGAAATCAAGACGACATACTCATACGTTTTTGATCTCAGGCAACGGCTCGAACAAACCTTGCAACTTGCGCATCAAAACTTGCTGCGAGCACAAAATAATCAAAAGAAATATTTTGACAGGGGCACCAAGTGCCGACAACTGAAGGTCGGAGATCGCGCATTGATACTGCTCCCAACAGACAACAACAAATTGCTTATGCAATGGAAGGGACCATACCCGGTAATCGAAAAAAAGAATAATTATGATTACTGGGTGGATTTAGGCCACTGTAAGAAGCTCTTCCACATAAATATGTTGAAACGCTACGAAGAACGCTCTATCCCACCTTGTCAAGCTTCAGCGTTTGTCGTCGTAGAAGAAGCCGAGAGCGAAACACCTCTTCCGAGTTTTGAAATTGAACAGGGCAAAGGAATTCAGGCAAATAAAGTCTCCGAGGAACTAGACAAGAGTTAATGCTCCGGAGCTGTATACTCTTTTAGAGACCTACAAAGATATTTTTTCTGAGATTCCGGGGAAAACTAACCTGCTAGGATCTCTTAGAGTTAACTACCACCGAACCCATCAATACGTCACAATACCCGCTGCCGTTCGCCTTGAGAGAAGTTGTGGAGAAAGAAGTTAATGACATGCTGAAGCTAGGAGTTATACAACGCTCTCAGTCTCCTTACAACTCACCCTTGGTTCTTGTACGCAAACCTGACAAAAGTTACCGAGCGTGCATTGATTTTCGCCGTATCAACAACGTACTCACCGCGGATGCAGAGCCCATCCCGAGAACTGACGTAATGTTTGCGGAAGTTGGTACGAAGAAGCATTTTTCAAAGTTTGACCTGACGAAAGGCTATTAGCAGGTGCCTTTAGCGGAATCTTCAAGGGCCCAAACAGCTTTCTCCACTCAGTCCGGTCACTACCATTTTCTTTTTATGCCATTCGGGATCAAAACGGCATTCGCCATTTTCACTCGCCGGATGAGGACCTTGCTTCAAGGCATGAAAAACGTCGTGCATTATATTGACGATGTACTTGTGGCAACCTAGACATGGTCAGAACATCTCGAAGCTCTACAGCAACTCTTTCATCGAATACGAACGGCTGGTCTTACGATAAAACCACAAAAGTGTGAGATTGGAGCCTCGTCAATGACGTTTTAGGACATCGCTTGGTAGGCGGGCGCAAGTCCAACCGGTAGAGACCACAATCGCCAAAATACTCAATGCGCCGAAGCCGAAGACAAAGAAGCAAGTGCGATCGTTTCTTGGCTTGGCAGGGTATTATCGTGACCTCATCCCGGGCTACGCCTATACAGCGCAGCCTCTGGTGGAAATGACGCGAAAATTGGCGGCAGGCCAAGTGATTTGGACACCTGCACGCGAGGGCGTATTTTCCAGGCTTAAGCTCGCTATCTCTTCACGACCCGTGCACGGTAAAGGCACCAGATCTCGACAAAGAGTTTGTGCTCCGGACAGACGTATCGAACACAAGCTTAGGCGCAGTTCTGTTGCAACTATACGATGGTATGCTTCACCCAGTCTCCTATGCTAGTCGGGAACTTCTCCCACGAGAGACACGGTACTCTGCGATTGAACGTGAGTGTCTGGCACTCGTATCTGCGATAGAAAAATTCCACATATTTTTGTATGGAACCTCTTTTGTCGTGCAGACCGACCATCAGCCACTGCAGTATCTTTCGCAGGCTAAACATTTAAATAGCAGGGTACTTCGTTGGAGCTTGGCCTTGCAGGAATATTCCTTCCGCGTGGAACACATCAAAGGATCTGCCAATGTTGGTGCCGACTACATGAGCCGTTGTGACAGTGCAGAGACAGTGCAATGCATGTATTCTGATCAGAGAATGTATCCTCTGTGACCATTCGGGATATATTTGAACTCTGAACATTCTTGTTATTTATTTTCCGCGCATATATTTCCCAGCAGTTTTTTTTTCTTTCTTCTTAAAAAAAAAGAGGGCGCCTGATAGCAAACTTCTTGTTATCTACAGGTTCATGTTTATTAAATAAGAAAGAACCAACATTTTACAGCGCCGGAAACAAAACCTTTTCATACATAGATTTAAGCATTGCATCGAGTACAGTCGTGCCATACTTGGAATGGAAGGTGGTTAAGGATCTATACGGGATTGACCATTTTCCAATTATCTTATAATTAACAAAACAGGACGAATGCTCACCACATGTGCCCCAGTGGAAAGTCGACTCAGCGGACTGGCAGCGATACCGAGACCTTACATATTTGACCTGGGATAACATTTGTATGCTCAGTATTGACGATGCAGTTGCATATTTAAAAGCATTTATTGTGGATGCAGCGTCAATATGTATCCCGCAAACAAATGGATCGCCTTCTAAACGACGTGTTCCCTGGTGAAACGATGAACGTAGGGAAGCGCGAAAGAAACAAAATAAGGCTTTGAATAACCTCCATGACTCTCCGACTACAGAACGCCTCATAATCTTCAAGTAAATGATGTAGGAAGGTAGAAGAACGCGCCGCCGTGTCAAAAGGGAAAGCTGGCAAAAATACATCTCCAGCATTAATTCTTATACAGACGAAAGAAAAGTCTGGAACTGAGTTAAGAAAATAAAAGGCCGCGAAACCCATCCACTACCTCTAGTTAACACACAAGGAGACACACTTGAGGACCAGACTGATTGTCTCGGAGCACATTTCGAGCACATTTCCAGTACAACCCATTACACTGATACATTTCTAGGATACCAGCTACAAGCAGAGTGACAACCTCTGGGTCTAAAAGGCACAATCAATGAAGCATACAATCAACCATTTAGCATGGCGGAGTTTCAGGCTTCACTGAATTGTTGTAACAAATCTGCTCCAGGAAGTGACGGAATACTATATGAAATGGTCAAACAGTTACACCCTGAAACCCACAGAACACTACTATCACTCTTTAACTCCGTGTTCTCTGCTGGCTACATTCCGTCCGCCTGGAAAGAAGCCATTGTAATCCCTATTCTCAAAGAGGGCAAGGACCCTTCCTCGGCCAGTAGCTATAGGCTTATAGCTCTGAGAAGTTGTATATGCAAACTGTTCGAGAAAATGATTAACCGCCGCCTCATTAATTTTCTTGAGAGCAACAATATACTCGATCCCTTACAGTGTGGTTTCAGAGAAGGTAGATCCACAACAGATCACCTTGTACGCATCGAGACAAATATCCGTGATGCCTTTGTACACAAACAGTTTTCTTGTCAGTATTTTTAGACATGGAGAAGGCATACGACACAACATGGCGTTTTGGAATTCTCAGTGATCTCAATGGAATGGGAGTCCGAGGCAACTTACTAAATGTGATACAGAGCTACCTCTCTTATCGCACGTTTCGTGTTAGAGTTGGTAATGTCCTGTCTCGACACTTTGCACAGGAGGCTGGTGTGCCACAAGGTGGTGTGCTGAGCTGTACTTTATTTATTGTCAAAATGAACTCGCTCCAAACAGTCATACCACGTACAATGTTTTATTCTGTTTACGTGGATGACATTCAGTTGGGTTATAAATCATGTAATCTAAGTATCTGCGAGCGACAAGTACAGCTTGGCTTAAATAAATTGTCTAAGTGGGCGGACGACAATGGTTTCAAACTAAACCCCCAAAAGAGTACATGCGTCCTCTTCTCCAACAAGAGAGGTGTACTACCAGACCCCGCTATAGACCTTCATGGAGAACGACTATCTGTAAGCTCCGAACATAAATTCCTAGGTATTTACTTAGATAATAAACTACCTTTTATCTCCGATCTGAAGTACCTTAGAGCGAAGTGCCTCAAGACTATGAATCTGTTGAAGCTCTTGTCACGCACATCCTGGGGAAGCGACAGAAGATGCCTCATAAGCTTGTATAAAAGCCTAATATTATCACGTCTTGACTGCGGAGCCATAGTCTATAATTCTGTTACACCTAGTGCTTTGAAAATGTTGGATACTATCCGCCACTTGGGTATCCGCCTTGCTACAGGCGCCTTCAGGACAAGTCCTGTACAAAGCCTGTACGTCGAATGTAATGAATGGTCCCTACACTTCCAAAGGACATATCTAAGCTTCTCCTATGCCTTGAAGGTGAAATCAGATATAGATCATCCGTGCGATTCAATTGCTCGCGATTTCTCCACGGCCAAGCTTTTCCATAACCACTAGGCTTCCTTTGTCCCTCCGGCTGGAAGCACTGTCCGAAGAAACAAACGTCCCTCTTCTAGAGAATGTTCTAATGGCTCCTACTCGGCTTCCACCGCCTTGGGAGTGGCAGACTATCCAGTGTGACATATCTTTTATAGAAATATCAAAACGAGCACCTGAAGCACACATTCACTCGCATTTTCTTGAACTTCAGGATAGGTATTCTTGTGCTGAATTTTATACAGACGCTTCGAAGTCTCCTGCTGGCGTTGCTTACGCAGCACTGGGACCATCATTTTTAATATCCGGTACATTGAATCCACATACAAGTATTTTTACGGCGGAAGCATATGCGATCCTTTCTGCAGTTAAACACATCAAGCAAAGCAATCTCACTAGCGCTATTGTGTTCACGGACACATTGAGTGTAGTCCGAGCCATAATGAACTTACGAAAACATAAAAACACTGTCTTTAACGAACTATATGCTCTGCTATGCTCAGCTTATATGGAAAATCAAGTCATCGTCTTATGCTGGGTACCTGGACACAGTGGCATTAAAGGCAACGAAGCTGCTGACGAAAGCGCTATCTCAGTAGTATTTAGCGACACTCACCCATCCCAGCCACAGACTTTAAACCATGTTTATGGCATAGGCTGAAGAAGCACTGGCAGAAACAGTGGGATACCCAGGTATCCAATAAGCTACACTTGATCAAACCTAAATTGGGCTACTGGATATCGGAGAAAACAGCACGATACAAAGAAGTGCTCCTCTGCCGATGAAGAATAGGTCATACCTTCGGCACCCACTCTTACCTATTGACTGAAAATGATCCTCCGTCATGTCGAAGGTGTGGTGACAGCCTTACAGTGCTCCATGTCCTCGTCCAGTGCAGGGAAATAGAAAGGGAACGTAAAAAGTACTTCCGTTCTGTGCATCATCAGCATATTACACTCCATCCAGCATTTTTCTTAGTAACGAACCGCTTTCTAACTTGAAATCCGTTTTTAGATTTTTAGATGAAGTTAACCTGTTAGAAGTAATTTGGCGGGGTCATGTGTAGCATAGCCTCGCCTTCGAGGCTGTAACTGCAGGTACATAAGTTTTATTGCGATAGCAATTATATGGACACTTCAACCGGATTTCTGCCGTCGGCGTCGCCGTCGCCGTCGCCGTGAGGTTCCGTATAGATAAAATCTTCGCCGCGCGCCGTATGCCCCAGCGGAAGCGTGCGGGGACGCGCGCTATCACGGAGAGCGAACGCACTCAATCTCCCACGCGCAAGCAAGGAAGCGGAAAGCCAGCGCCGGAGGGAGCAGGGGGGGGGGGGGTACTTCTCTGCCAACAACCGCGCTCGTCGCTCGTCCGCACAGTCTCTTATCTCTCCCACGCGCACGCAAGGAAGCGGGAAGCCAGCGCCGGAGGGAGCGGGGAGCGGGAGGGGGGGGGGCGCACTTCTACGCTGCCAACAACCGCGCTCGTCGTTCGTTCTACCGCACCGTCTCTTATCTCCACACGGCTCTGACCTTTATTTCGCTGCTCAGTTTCCGTTGAAGCGATAGACCGCACGTACCTTCGCCCGCTGCCAGCGTTTTGACAGTCGTTGGCTGCAGTCATTCAGTGTGATCTATTCATGTTTGTGCGCGCTCACACCACGCTTGTTCATTCAGTTAGTAATAGTCGGGCCACATTTTCCAACGCACGCTACACATGCAATGCTGCCCAGATCGGCAGTGCAGCACTACAGGTGTGTCCCTTCGCACGCGCTGCCCACGGTAAGCGCTTCTCATCAACACCACCGTTTCACACGCGCCTTCTCGTGGTCATCGAGTCTCTCTTCATGTCGGTCTACTTACGCCGCAGCACACCTGCTTACTTAATCAGCTAATGTTTACTACAATTCATATTGCTACCAAGGCCGCTCACCTTACTTCGTATGTTTATAGAACGTGCCCCTCAGCTCTAGTTCATGACCCCTGTGGAGGCAGTAGTTCTTGTAAGCATCATATTATGTCACTCTCTCATAGTCAAACGTTTATTGTCCTTTTTTTGGCACGAGTCATTGTCATTATATCTGACGCAGTTTACAGCGACCCGTTTTTAGGCCACTGTACAACCGACATTGCATCGACATTTACAACTCTATTTACTCACTGTGAGGAAAGGTTCGGGTTTAGTGTTGCGCACTCAAGGGCAACCTTGGTGCAAGTAATAGACAGAGCCGTTTGTACACTTAGAACACATTAGTACTTGCATATATGACACACATGAAAGAATAAATGGAAAATATGCGTTGAAAGGTTTACAGTAAATGAGTGTTAAATGTTCCACCCGTCAATGACGCGGTACATATATTAGTCACGGCGATAGTAACAAGCGGATCTACCCGGTCATTTGCGTCGGCTCAGACGACGGGGTGATTGCTGAGGGTGAGGCGGAGGATGAGTCACATAGCCCCTCGCCGACGCTGCCTGCCACGTCATGCTGGGTTGTGGCGACCCGCACGGTCGATGAGTGGGTGGGAGCTACGTTCTCCTGGAGACGTCGGTGAGACCGGGTGCGGAACTGCGTTAGCAACAGTCGACGGAGCCCGGTTCGTGGGCTAAGGCCGTAACAAAGCCCAGGTCGTGGGCCTTGCTGGGAAATATATGCGCGGGAAATAAATAAGAATGTTCAGAGTTCAAAAATATCCCGAATGTTCACAGAGGATACATTCTCTGATCAGAATACATGCATTTACATTGAGGTCTCTGCACTGTCACAACGGCTCATGTAGTCGGCACCAACAATGGCAGATCCTTTGATGTGTTCCACGCGGAAGGAATATTCCTGCAAGGCCAAGCTCCAACGAAGTACCCTGCTATTTAAATGTTTAGCCTGCGAAAGATACTGCAGTGGCTGATGGTCGGTCTGCACGACAAAAGAGGTTCCATACAAAAATATGTGGAATTTTTCTATCGCCCATACGAGTGCCAGACACTCACGTTCAATCGCAGAGTACCGTGTCTCTCGTGGGAGAAGTTGCCGACTAGCATAGGAGACCGGGTGAAGCATACCATCGTATAGTTGCAACAGAACTGCGCCTAAGCTTGTGTTCGATGCGTCTGTCCGGAGCACAAACTCTTTGTCGAGATCTGGTGCCTTTACCACGGATCGTGACGAGAGAGCGAGCTTAAGCCTGGAAAATGCGTCCTCGCGTGCACGTGTCCAAATCACTTGGTTTGCCGCCGATTTTCGCGTCATTTCCACCAGAGGCTGCGCTGTATCGGCGTAGCCCGGGATGAGGTCACGATAATACCCTGCCAAGCCAAGAAACGATCGCACTTGCTTCTTTGTCTGCGGCTTCGGCGCATTGAGTATTTTGGCGATTGTGGTCTCTACCGGTTGGACTTGCGCCCGCCTACCAAGCGATGTCCTAAAAACGTGATTGACGACGCTCCAATCTCACACTTTTGTGGTTTTATTGTAAGACCAGCCGTTCGTATTCGATGAAAGAGTTGCTGTAGAGCTTCGAGATGTTCTGACCATGTCGAGGTTGCCACAAGTACATCGTCAATATAATGCACGACGTTTTTCATGCCCTGAAGCAAGGTTCTCATCAGGCGAGTGAAAATGGCGGATGCCGTTTTGATCCCGAATGGCATAAAAAGAAAATGGTAGTGACCGGACTGAGGAGAAAGCTGTTTGGGCCCTTGAAGATTCCGCTAATGGCACCTGCCAATAGCCTTTCGTCAGGTCAAACTTTGAAAAATGCTTCTTCGTACCAACTTCCGCAAACATTACGTCAGTTCTCGGGATGGGCTCTGCATCCGCGGTGAGTACGTTGTTGATACGGCGAAAATCAATGCACGCTCGGTAACTTTTGTCAGGTTTGCGTACAAGAACCAAAGATGAGTTGTAAGGAGACTGAGAGCGTTGTATAACTCCTAACTTCAGCATGTCGTTAACTTCTTTCTCCACAACTTCTCTCAAGGCGAACGGCAGCGGGTATTGTGGAGTATTGATGGGTTCGGTGGTAGTTAACTCTAAGCGACATTCTAACAGGTTAGTTTTCCCCGGAATCTCAGAAAAAATATCTTTGTAGGTCTCTAAAAGAGTATACAGCTCGGAGCATTGACTCATGTCTAGTTCATCGGACACTTTAATTGCCTCAATTCCCTTGCCCTGTTCAATTTCAAAACTCGGAAGAGGTGTTTCGCACTCGGCTTCTACGACGACAAACGCTGAAGCTTGACAAGGTGGGATAGAGCGTTCTTCGTAGCGTTTCAACATATTTATGTGGAAGAGCTTCTTACCGTGGCCTAAATCCACCCAGTAATCATAATCATTCTTTTTTTGATTACCGGGTATGGTCCCTTCCATTGCATAAGCAATTTGTTGTTGTCTGTTGGGAGCAGTATCAATGCGCGATCTCCGACCTTCAGTTGTCGGCACTTGGTGCCCCTGTCAAAATATTTCTTTTGATTATTTTGTGCTCGCAGCAAGTTTTGATGCGCAAGTTGCAAGGTTTGTTCGAGCCGTTGCCTGAGATCAAAAACGTATGAGTATGTCGTCTTGATTTCGTCGCTAAGGTGTTGTTTAGTCCAGAGCTCTTTTAGAACTGTAAGGGGTCCACGCACATGCCTTCCATATATCAACTCAAACGGGGAAAAACCCAGGCTTGTTTGAGGTACTTCCCTGTAGGCAAATAGAAGTGGTGCAAGAAAACGATCCCAGGACTTGGGCTGTTCCTGGCACAACTTGCGCAGCATTTGCTTCAGTGTGCCATTAAAGCGCTCTACCATTCCGTTGCACATAGGATGGTACGGAGTAGAGCTCAAGTGCTTCATTGCCAGCAATGAATTCAATTCTTTCATCATGTTCGACGTGAAACACGATGCCTGGTCACAGAATTTCTTGAGGGAAGCCAATCCGTGAAAATATGTCTACTAATCCTTCGGCCTCTGTGGCAGAGTCAATGGAAGGTAGGGGCACAGCATCCGGGTATCGGGTGGAAAAATCCACTAACGTCAATATATACTTGTTTCCTTTAGATGAAGCGGGAGACAATGGGCCAATAATGTCTACGGCGACTCGTTCGAAGGGCGTGTCTATTAGTGGCATGCGTCCCAACGGTGCTTTGCCCAGTCTTCCTTTAGGAAACGTCCGTTGGCACACATCGCATGAACGTACGTATCGGCGAACTTCTTCTTGCACTCCGGGCCAATAAAAAGATGCGAGGATTCGGTCCGTTGTCTTTTTGATGCCTTGGTGTCCGGACATTGGGTTTTCGTGTGCCAGAGATAGCACCTGGGCTCTCAGACACGTCGGTACCACAGCTTGTTGCACGGATTTACCCGGACAGATCTGATAAGTCCTATATAAGACGCCCTTGTCGTAAAAAATGTTTGCGTTGAGGTTTTCCCTCCAGACATTGTCTTCCCGACTTTTCCTCTACACCCCTGTAGAGATTTATCCTTTTCCTGTTCAATACAGAAAGTGGGTCTTGACACCTGCAAAGAGTTGAGACCTACTTTCGGGTCCCCCTTTGTAGTTGTAGCTTCGACGAAGGAAGAAGCCGCCCAAGGTAGGTTCTTTTCGACGACCGATTCATTCCGGTCTGGCGATGTCGCAGTCCTTTTGCCTGAACGAATCTTCCATTGATCGTCCGGATTCGTTGGTTAGCGAGAACCGGCAACGTTTCCAATGATAATGTCATATAAGGGATTTTCCAAGCACTTAGCTACCACGGTGCCTGAAAAGTATGGCGACTGAATTTCCACTACGGCTTCTGGCACCTCGATACTCCGGCCATCCGCTAGTAACATCATCGCCGTTGTGCCTGTTAAAGCCGTGTCGGGTATGAGAGCACGGTGCACCACAATGGTATTGCTGCCTGTGTCCCGCAATACGGACACAATTCGGCCAAAAAGTTCGCCGTTTTGCACTGGCATATCGTTGGCATGTAGAGACAATGTTTTTCCATCGGTCTGTAAGTTAGTATGGAGGACGCACGACAGCTTTTTCTGTTCCTCATTTTCTCGCGACATACAGCAGGCAGAAGCAGTGCTTGCGGCGCCTTTCTTTTTCCTGCAGTCCCGCGTGTCATGTCCCGGCCTTTGGCAGTAGTCGCAGTAAGGTCTTTTCGAATTGACCTGACAGTCAGGAGGCTTGTGTCCACTTTTGTTGCAGAGGAAGCACTTGACTGAGTTTCTTTCTGTGCGTGTCTCATCCTCTCTTGCAGAGCGGTCTATTGTCTTCTCCTTGAACGTGAGCAAATTATTTTGCCGCTGCGTTTCCAAGAAGTGATCCGTGGCTTCTGCGATTGTCTCTACTGTTCTGCAATTCCTTTCGCGTAGGAACAGCGTTAATCGACTATGGAAGTTATTCATAAACTGCTCTGCAACAACTAAGTCGCGGACAGTTTCAAAAGTCTTTCCTCCATTGGAGAGTTCAACCCATCGGTCGAATAAGCTAAATAGTCTGGCAGCGTACTGTTTACCAGTCTCTCCATCTTGGGGCTTGCTGTGGCGAAACTTCTCGCGGTAGCCATCCGCTGTAAACCGGGAACGTTGCATCAATGCCAGTTTGGCCTTGTCATAGTCTAGAGAATCCTCCGGAGACAACCGACCAAACACTCTCAACGCTTCACCGTCGAGACATAGGCTGAGGGCTGTAGCCCATTTCTCTTTTGGCCAAGCCTGTCCAGTGGCTACTCGTTCAAACCGCTTCAGATATGCGTCCAAGTCATCGCGGGCTTCGTTGAACAGAGGGATCATGTTATGCGGGTTCACGGAAACCGAGGATTCTGCCTGGTTGCTTGCGAGCGACTGAGACACATTTACGGAGGCACCTGCTCCACCCATCTCCGCTAGCCTTATGCGCAACTGCAGAATCTTTTCCTCGCGCTCTAAACGATCCTTTTCCGCCTCACGTTCCGCTACACGTTCCTCACGCGCCCTTCTCCGTTCCTCATCAATCCATTCTTTCAGTTCTGGACCAACCAGACCCATGCGTTCCGCTAACGCGCTAAGCTCCTGGGCATTCATCCTGTATCTACTATAAGTACACTGTGTAACAACCGGCTTTGTCCTGTCGCGGACGCCAATTTGTGAGGACAGGTTCGGGTTTAGTGTTGCGCACTCAAGGGCAACCTTGGTGCAAGTAATACACAGAGCCGTTTGTACACTTAGAACACATTAGTACTTGTATATATGACACACATGAAAGAATAAATGGAAAATATGCGTTGAAAGGTTTACAGTAAATGAGTGTTAAATGTTCCACCCGTCAATGACGCGGTACATATATTAGTCACGGCGATAGTAACAAGCGGATCTACCCGGTCAGTTGCGTCGGCTCAGACGACGGGGTGATTGCTGAGGGTGAGGCGGAGGATGAGTCGCATAGCCCCTCGCCGACGCTGCCTGCCACGTCATGCTGGGTTGTGGCGACCCGCACGGTCGATGAGTGGGTGGGAGCTACGTTCTCCTGGAGACGTCGGTGAGACCGGGTGCGGAACTGCGTTAGCAACAGTCGACGGAGCCCGATTCGTGGGCTAAGGCCGTAACAAAGCCCAGGTCGTGGGCCAAGGCCGTAACATAGCCCGGGTCGTGGGCCGAGGCCGTGTCCTCTCGCCTGACCGGCCAGTCCACTCTGTGACGTCAACGCCGTTCGACCGTTGTCCGTGAACGTTCCCGGGCCAGTCCGGTCAGTCGTCCGTGAACGTCCCCAGAACAGTCTGGTCCGTGGGCCGTCAACGTCCCCGGGACAGTCTGGCCAGTCGTCCGTGAACGTCTCCGGGACAGTCTGGTCCGTTTTCCGTGAACGTCCCCGGAACAGTTTGGCTCCTTCGAACAGCAGGGCTGCCTATACTGTCTCGGTCTTCAGACGCGCTGCGGCCACTTCCCGAACCGGCACCGCCTCCCTGCCGCCAGCCTTTCAAGCCCCGCAGATCACGATCTCCTTCGCCCGGGCCTCGTGCTTTCCTCTTCCTTTTTCCGTTCTCTTCTCAGTTTCGATTCTCTCTTTGGCTTCTCTTGCGTCGGTCCCACAACACCACAAGTGCACGGTAGCGCGTATATTATTACACTCACTTAATACATAATACATAAACAAGTCATTACCATATGCCATGGTAAGTTAAATTAGTCTCTTTTAAACACACAGCACCAAAAAACACTTCCAACATGAATACACAAATAATACAATGGAACGTCAGAGGACTCCTACACAACCTCGATGACGTCAAAGAAATCCTACACAGGTTTAATCCTAAGGTGCTGTGTGTTCAAGAGACACACCTTAAATCTACACAATCAAACTTTCTCCGGCAATACGCCATTTTTCGTAAAGACCGCGATGACACAGTCGTGTCTTCCGGTGGTGTGGCTATTGTAGTCGATAGAGGTATTGCCTGCCGGGAATTAAAACTTCGTACGCCCCTAGAGGCAGTTGCTGTCCGAGGGGTGTTGTTTGACAAGCTGATCACTATCAGCTCTATATACATTCCTCCCAACTATCAACTACGTAAAACCGAATTTCAAAACTACATAAATGAACTTCCGGAGCCATACATAGTTCTAGGAGATTTCAACGCACATAACACCTTGTGGGGAGACTCGCGTTGTGATGGAAGAGGTCGCCTAATTGAAAACCTTCTTTTTTCCTCAGGAGCTTGTCTACTTAATAAGAAAGAGCCAACGTACTACAGCGTGGCGCATAATTCATACTCCTCCATAGATTTGAGTATCGTGTCTAGTACACTAATTCCGTACCTGCAGTGGTCCGTTCTGAAGAACCCCTTTGGGAGCGACCACTTTCCAATTATGCTAAGCTTAACAAAACAAGATGGATACTCGCCACATGTTCCCCGATGGAAGGTTGACTCTGCTAACTGGCAACTTTTTAAGGAAATAACATATTTAGGCCGGGATGACATTGCCTGTCTTAACATAGACGATGCTGTGGCGTATATAACACGTTTTATCACTGACGCTGCAGAAAGGTGCATACAACAAACTAATGGACTAGCTAATAAGCGTCGCCTGCCTTGGTGGAACGAGGAATGCCAAAAAGCACGTAAAAAGCTAAACAAGGCCTGGGGACTGTTTCGCAACTCCCCAACAGCCGAAAACTTGATTAATTTTAAACAAGCAAAATCGCAGGGCAGGAGAACGCGCAGACGTGCTAAAAGAGAGAGCTGGGAAAAGTACATCTCCAGCATAAACTCGTATACAGATGAAACGAAAGTCTGGAATAGGGTAAATAAATTAATAGGTTGGGAGTCACATCCCCTACCCTTAGTAAATAGCCAAGGTGATAGCCTGGAAGACCAGGCGGATAGTCTAGGCAAACACTTCGAATATGTATCGAGTGAATCGCACTATACACAATCTTTCCTGAAGTTCAAAGAACGCGAAGAGCGGCAGCCCCTTAATCGCAAAGGTTCATCAAATGAGGCTTACAACCGACCCTTCAGCTTAGCCGAACTTAAAGCATCTCTGAACTTAAAGCATCTCTCGCTTGTTGCAACAACTCAGAGCCAGGTGGCGACCGTATCATCTACGAAATGATTAGGTACTTACACCCCGAAACACTGACAACACTCCTCTCTCTCTTTAATGCCATGTGGGCGGCTGGATATATTCCTTCCTTGTGGAAAGAAGCCATAGTCATCCCGATTCTTAAACAAGGCAAGGACCCGTCTCTAGCTAGCAGCTACAGGCCAATAGCGCTAACAAGCTGCCTGTGCAAGCTGTATGAGAAAATGATAAACCGGCGTTTAATCAGTTTCCTAGAAAATAACAAAACACTAGACTAGAGCTCTGCACGGGCCCGGGCCGGCCCGAAAGCCCGGGCCCGGCCCGGCCCGCGGGCCGGGCCGGGCCGTCCGAAGCGTTTTTTTGGCGGGCTCGGGCCGGGCCCGGGCTTAAAGCCACGGGCCCGGGCCGGGCTTGGGCTTGAGGCCGCGGGCCCGGGCCGGACTCGGGCTTGAAGCCACGGGCCTGGGCCAGACTCGGGCCCGCTCATTAAAGGACTTAAGTAGGCCTTCGAGCACACGCAACCGTTATGCATTGCATGCTTCAATGCATTCTGTGCCAAGCTGAAGTCACACGTGAAAAATGACTGTCATCATCATCATCAGCCTATATTTATGTCCACTGCAGGACGAAGGCCTCTCCCTGCGATCTCCCATTAACCCTGTCTTGCAATAGGTGATTCCAATTTGCGCCTGCGAATTTTCTAACTTCATCACCCCACCTAGTTTTCTGCCGTCCTAGACTGCGCTTCCCTTCTCTTCGTATCCGTTCTGTAGCTCTAATGGTCCATCGGTTATCCATCCTACGTATTACATGGCCTGCCCAGCTTCATTTTTTCCGCTTAATGTCAACTAGAATATCGGTTATCCCTGTTCTCTGATCCACACCGCTCTCTTGACTGTACATCTTATCGGATGACTGTATATCTTATCGAAGAAAATAGTAAAACAGATGATGTTCTCATTTTAACAGCCGACCTGTTTCAGCCGGGCGCAATGTGTCTGCTGAATCCAAAAAAAGGTGTGCCGATCCTGGTAGCAGTGTAGAAAGGGTCCAAGCGCAATGGCACCTACACCTGTGAACTAGCGAAGCTGAGCCTGGATAAGTCTAGCTAAGAATGGTGGGGACTACTTAAACTTAGTCAGTCATCGATAGGCAATTGATAGCCAATCAATAGCTAGTCGATAATTGATCAATAACCAATAAATTCCGGAAACTTCTGTAGGTGACTTGGTAGTGCTTAGCCTAGTCCAAATACGTGGTCAATATCTTGCGATAGAAAATCGAAAGCCAATAAATAGCTAATCGATAATCAATCAATTATAAATAAATTACGGGGAATGCTGGGGATGACTTGGTAGTACTTAGCCTAGCCCAAAAGCCAGGACTATTTAGGTGCCCATCAGGTCCGCTGTCTCTTTAGCATTGCGCCGGCAGTGCTACGCTATTTTTATTTTCCACAAAAACAAACATTGTTTCCGCGTAAGGAAAAATAAATTATCCAAAGAACCACTCCTCAAACCATTTCCATGTTACCGCTTTTGCGATTGCACTATTACCAGCGTCGGTACTATTGCAATATTTTAGAACTAAGGCCAGTTACTTTTGTGCTTCAATGCATAAAACAGCGTTTTCCTCAAAAAGTTAACTGGAACGCCCATTCATTTCGTCGGACGCTTTGAAAATTAATATCTCGAAACTGGTTCAGTCCTGAGAATTCATTCCAAGTGGATACGCCTTGCGAACGCAGCGGCTATAATTCGTAGATTGAAAGATGTGCCGTAAAATGAATAATTAAAAAGTTAATTGGCGTAATTATGTTAAATATTCAATTACGCTTTTTGACCATTCATTAGGCCAGCCGCGTCAGAATTAGCTTGGAACTACATAAAACAATTATCCTCCTTAGAGCGTCGTCACATTAATGCGAACACAAGAAATCCTGAGATATGGCCAATTCCATACTTCAGGACACTCTACTTCTTCTTTCTTCTTCTTTCTGCGGTTTTACGTGCCAAAACCAGTTTTGATTATGAGGCACGCCGTAGTGGAGGGCTCCGGAATAATTTCGACCACCTGGGGTTCTTTAACGTGCACTACAACGCAAGCACACGGGCGTTTTTGCATTTCGCCTCCATCGAAATGCGGCCGCCGGGGCCGGGATTCGATCCCGCGACCTCGGGCTCAGCAGCGCAACGCCTTAGCTGACTAAGCCACCCCGGCGGGTGCAGGACACTCTATAAGCATCAGTCGTTAATACATAACCTACCATACACTTTGAACAGATACAAAAATGTTGATAATTTCAGTAAGAAAGAGCTCAGCCCATACGTTGGTAGCTTGTAATATATCTGATGTGATTATTATTCTGCCTTCGTGTATGGCTCTGAGTATATAATGTACATCCTGTTTCGTTTTATTAGCAAATGTTAATCTTGTAAAATTCAGTCTCATGCTATGTTGTATAGCTGGTGTTGCCTTGTTTTGTATAGCTGGTATTGCTATTGTATACTTTATATAGGCTGATGATGATGATGATGATGATCGATATTGTAGTGTTGTTTAAAATGCATTCTGTTAAAACTTTTCCTAATTCTCTTAACTCGCCGTGACGGAAATATTCTGTGTTTCCTTTCATAGCTATTTCGTCCGTGAGGAATTCCAGCGACAGCTGGAAATATATGTGAATTATTGTACATGTGCGCACACTGTTTGCTGACGTACTATTGCCTTGCGTGCTGGTTCGGGTCACGTCAAGCTACGTATGTAGCTTTTAGTCCAAAATGACCGTCAAGCATGTAAATTGGAGAATAAATTGATTTGATTTGATTGATTTCGTCGGACACTTTGAAAATTATTATCTCGAAACTGGTTCAGTCCTGAGAATTCGTTCCAAGTGGATACGCCTGCGAACTCAGCGGCTATAATTCGTAGATTGAAAGATGTGCTGTAAAATAATTAATGAAAAAGTTAATTAGCGTGATTATGTTAATTCTTCAATTAGGCGTTCTGTTTTCTCTTGGAAGTAATGACCGCCTCATCGAGTAGTTTAGATCAAGGATTATTATATAATTGTGCAATCTGCAACAGGCAATTTTTTAAAATTTGGTTCAGCTAAAATGAAACACACTGTATATTTGCATACTAAATGACATCATAGAACCATATCGTACAAATCAAGGTAAGTGCATGGGCACCTACGGAAAAATAGCAGCACATGCAATGGGCCGGATTACTGATGTTCCCGTGGGAGAAACAAAGATTTCGGCCTTTTATTGCTTATATACTGCAGCTGATTAAACCTCGAGAAGGTGAGGCTGAAAGATACGTACGGTACAATCTGTAAGTAAAAAAAGATTTTTTTTTCTCTTACAGGCCGGGCCTGGTCACGCACACGTGGGCCCTAGCTAAGCTTAGTAATGAACGCCCGGGCCCGGGCCGGGCCTGGGCTCAATAGCACGGGCCCGGGTCGGGCCCGGGCTTGGAACCACGGGCCCGGGCCGGGCCCGGGCTAGGTCTCGGTCATGTACGCCGGACCCGGGCTGGGCTCGGGCCTTGTAAAGCGGGCCTGGGCCGGGCTCGGGCCGAAAAATCCGGCCCGTGCAGTGCTCTACACTAGACCCCTTCCAGTGTGGCTTCCGAGAAGGTAGGTCGACAATAGACCACCTTGTTCGCATCGAGGCAAACATCAGAGATGCGTTTATTCATAAACAGTTTTTACTTTCTGTATTTATAGATTTAGAGAAAGCGTACGACACGACATGGCGCTTCGGAATTCTGCGAGATCTTTCTGCGATGGGGGTCCGCGGAAATATGTTCAACACAGTCGAAAGCTACTTGTGTAACCGCACGTTTCGCGTAAGAGTGGGCAATGTTTTATCTAGAACATTCACCCAGGAGGCTGGTGTGCCACAAGGGGGTGTGCTTAGTTGCACACTCTTTATTGTAAAAATGAACTCCCTGTATACAGTTATTCCACGCAGCATGTTTTATTCTGTGTATGTTGATGATGTACAGATAGGTTTCAAATCATGAAACATTGCTATCTGCGAACGACAGGTACAGCTTGGATTAAACAAACTGTCCAAATGGGCTGATGTAAATGGATTTAAAATAAATGCAAAGAAAAGTGCGTGCATACTTTTCTCAAACAAAAGAGGCATGACACCAGTGCCAAATCTCACGATTAATCAAGAGAAACTATCCGTGAGCAGTGAGCATAAATTCCTGGGAATAATTCTAGACTCGAAGCTTATCTTTATCCCCCATCTTAAATATTTGAAGGCAAGGTGTCTGAAGACGATGAACCTTTTAAAAATTTTGTCGCGCACAACATGGGGTAGTGACCGAAAATTCCTCCTGAACTTGTACAACAGTCTTGTCCGCTCACGCCTTGATTACGGAGCTATAATTTATAATTCCGCAACGCCAAGTGCATTAAAAATTCTAGACCCCGTTCACCATCTGGGCATCCGCCTCGCGACCGGTGCTTTCCGAACAAGTCCGATCCAGAGCCTCTACGTAGAGTCGAATCAGTGGTCACTTCATCTGCAGCGTTCATATAGTAGTTTTACATATTTTCTTAGAGTACACGCGAACATTAAACATCCCTCTTATTCAACCATAAATGACATGACCACTGCCACACTCTTCCAAAATCGACCGGCATCGAGAAAACCGTTCTCTTTGCGTGTGAGGAATCTTAGTGAGGAAATGGGTGTTCCGTTGCTTGAACACTGTCTTATGGCTCCAGCGAAACTGTTACCGCCGTGGCAGTGGCAGCTCATAGAGTGTGACACATCATTCGTAGAGGTCACTAAGCACGCACCAGAGGCACATATCAAAATGCATTTCCTTGAACTCCAGTCCAAGTACACATGCACAGAGTTTTATACAGACGCTTCTAAGTCACGTGACGGGGTGTCGTATGCAGCCGTCGGCCCATCCTATTCGGAATCCGGTGTACTCCACCCGGAAGCAAGTATCTTTACGGCTGAGGCTTTTGCACTATTGTCAGCTGTGAGGCATATAAGGAAATCTAAACTTCAAAAATCAATCATATTTACACACTCTCTAAGTGTCGTAAACGCTTTAAAGTCACCCTGTAAACAGAAAAATCCTATACTCATTGAGCTCTATTCCGTACTGTGTAGAGCGTATGTATCTAACCAGCATATCATTATATGCTGGGTGCCTGGCCATAGAAGCATTGAGGGTAATGTGCTAGCTGACCGAATGGCTACGTCAATAACATCGCACGCTACTAATCCTACAGCTACTGTTTCTGCAACAGATTTGAAACATTTCTTGCGTAAGAAATTGCGAAGCCATTGGCAACGTCTGTGGGATGAAGAAACAAATAATAAGCTTCACTTGATTAAGCCACAGTTAGGTTTCTGGCCTCCCTTAACGAAAACACGACGAACTGATGTCCTATTCTGTCGCCTCAGAATAGGACATACATATGGCACCCACAATTTTTTGCTTACTGGTAGTGAACCACCAACCTGTGGTAGATGTGGTGAGAGGCTGACTGTCCTCCATGTCCTCGTGGAGTGCCGGGAAGCCGAAACAGAAAGAAAGAAATATTTTTCACAAGCGTACCGATATCATGTCCCGCTTCATCCCATTATGTTTCTTGGCGAAGAACCAATTTTTAATGCCAAAGCAGTCGTAGATTTTTTGAACGATGTGGTCCTGCATGTTATTAGCCCAACTAGTTCGTAGCGCATCCTCTCTCCAGAGGATGCCGCTGTGATAATTTTTTATAGCACATGCCTCCAGGCCCTTGGGATTCAAGGGCTCTGTCTAGGCAGTAGTGTTTCTTGCCAATTACTGCATCTTAAATATTTTAAATATCGTGTCACTCTTCCTCAATGCATTCTTCATTGCATAGTACACCTCATTAGTCATTGCCATGATTTTAGTACATGTATATTTTACGCACTTTACAGCGATTATTTTTAGACCCCTTTACAGCCCCGTCACATCTACTTCTCAGAATTCATCACTTCACTGCGAACTAACAAACACTGGCATGGCGCTCTTTGGCCATACCTGGCCCTTGCGCCACTAAACCACACACATTCATTCATTCCCTAGTATTTGCCTCAATGCGGACAAGGTGGTCTGTTGTCGACCTACCTTCTCGGAAGCCACACTGGTAAAGTGTAGTATTCCGTCGCTTTCTAGAACACAGATTAGGCCCTCGTTTATCATCTTCAGTTGTTTAGTTTTTCTGGAGGCAATTTAAGTGTTTCAGTCTATTGATGTGATTGTCAGTTTGGTTATGTGGCTTGAACAGTCAGTAGACCTATGTACAGAACGCTTCAAAATTTGAAAGTCCCGAAATCAATCTTGCAACAGACCATGTGCATCATGCCCTTTTCTACAAATAAGCGGATGAGGTCTTGGAGGCAACGGCCAAAATGTTCAGATGCAAGCCTGTGTAGAGTGCTTGCACGCTCAGTTTTGTAACTGTTCGCATTCACTAGCCATCCGCTGACTGGTTTTCATTGGCCCCCAAATAGGTGGTGACTCCGACGCATCTTCCAAGGGAATTCTCGGAGTGTGCCGGACGCCATCGGGAAAATCCTATCTACTTGTTCTTGTGAGTACCAGTGAGAGCTGGGAATTTTCACCTCTGTATGATGGATGAGTCTGGAAGGTCTTGAACAGGGTAGGCGCTGCTTGCTCATTCTTGAAAGAAGGCTCTCATTTGCAAGAACGTCTCCAAGCTTGTACAAGTAACAAAGATAGCTTGTTCATTGTATTTTATAATTTCTGGCAGTTTTTACCTCTAAGTGCATACTCAATGATTTCGATATGTACGTCTTGATACGTTTGCTTGGAAAATCTAAGCCTCAGCAAATAAAATACCGCAATGTCAACTGAGGTTTCGGGGCCCATGCGGATCACAATGGCATTGTAAACAAGGTACCCGTATGGGCTCTAGAACGTCAATAGAAATGTTATTTTAACGCGACAGGGTTAAGGGCCCCGTGTTGCAGAAAATCCGGCGTCGCCTTCGGCGTAAGCATTGGCGTCCGTGGCATCAATGGCGGAGAAATTCATCCCGAACCACCCCGATTACACAGGCTCTCAACGTGGTGCAAGCGGTTAGTGAACAAAAATTGAATTTCTCAAAGCAAAATCCGTCAGAAAAATCGTAAAGTACGACTTAACTGCAACTTACAGACACGATAGCGTCGGATTGTAATTTGAATATATGAGAAAGAAGCCTGATAAGGCAGCCAAGGATCTTTGAATGCTATCGCGTTCCGCTCTTAAAGGCGAAGCTTTAGCGTCCTTCAATTCTGATGGTGCGCACCTCAAGTAAGCACCGCACACGCAACAATTTTTAATTGTGAGGGCATGTTTTATTTCAGTTACGCCCTTTCCTCGCCATACGTGTTTCCGTCGAACATTCAAGTAAAATATATCGCTGTACAAATTAACCTTGTAATTCCCACACACTTTTCTGCATCAAGAAGAATTGGAAGAAAATGTTCTACTTTATTTATAGATGTGGTGAGTACTCTGATGGAAAAAAAAGCAACTAACATGTTATTCAAGATTCATTAGTATAGCAAATATTTCTTAGTTTGTTGAACTACCTATGGCTGGATAGTTTAGATGGCTGGATTATGGAATACCAAGAACGTACTTATAAGTTTTGCGGTAAGTTTGCTGCACATAAATAACCTTTTTAAAGCATGAAGTTCAGTGTAGCATATATGATACGTTGGGTATTACACTACTAAGAGGCAACGCTCCTATTCATCTTCGACTGGTAATCTACAAAGCATGATTTGAATCTGTCCTGTCTTAGGGCATTACTGTATATGGCTCTTGTTCGGAATGAAGGAAAGCTGTGGGCAAGTTATTTACAATAATTGCAAAATAGGTTGTTATGGCACTGGTCTGCACCATATGAGTCGGGAAGATGCTTACCGCAGACTAAATATTTTGGAAATGAATAAACTGTTGCAACATACTGTATTGACTGTATTGATGCATGGAAGTCATTCAGGTCATTTAGTAGTTGCGAGAAAAATGAATGTTGAGGAGAACAGAGACACGTTAAACGAATTATGCAAGAGGATGCGAAGATGCTACTTTCCAGAAATTCTTAATAACCTTAGTAAAACTTTAAAAAATTGCGTCGCATCATTAAAAGAAAGAAAATGATGAAGGAATGAAGAAAATGGTGTACTCAAGTAGTATGAAGAACTAAGTGAATTGTACTTCCTCTAGGGCTGTTTTCTAGAGTTTGATACATTCTCAGAGGCTCTTGTCAATCTGGGGAGGCAATAAGAAATGATCTCGTACAATGGTTTAAGTGACTGTAGTGAAATTACTTATGTACTTGCTGTTTCCCATACGGGGCCTATTGTCTACCACTTCATGCCTATTTGAAAGCTTTTGTTCATACCTTAGTATGTTTGATATGCGTTATTCATGCGAAATTATCAAATGGCCCCTTCAGCGAAAAAACCGGCGGCGTATGTAGCAGCGCAATGGCACCTAAATTCCCATTGGTTGAGACGCCACATCCCGAGCGCGCCTCAACGGTGCAGAGCGAGCGAATCGGAACACCTGCTGCCACGATAGCGCGCAAGGGGTTGCGTGAGGGGAGTGAGCATCGCCACGACGCCACGTCACCCTTGCTCTTGGAAGCCGCGCGCGGCCCGTATCTTTTCTCTAACCCCTACGGGGCTTCGCTGCTGCGCGCGCCTGCCGGCCTTGGTGGCCGCTGCTGCTTCCTCTGTCTCTCGTCGCGCAGGACGTCGGTGGCATGCGGTGTTGGCACCGCCGGCTGGCAATGCCAGTACGTCAACGGCAGGCTGCCAACGGTATGTGCTGCTTGCTGGCTCGGGCAGCACTTACCACAGTGGTACACCATTCGCAGCGCAGAACTCGAAGGATCGCTCAGCGGCGTTGAATTGGACATTAATGCTTTCGTATTCACAACTCATAAGAAGTCTTAAGTGTCGTCGGATTTCTTGTTACAGCGACGCTGTTAAGGGCTCACTCTTCGATGGTCGCGTCCGGCAATAAAAAAAAAAAAAAACTCATTGGCTGTATGCTGTATGTGCGAGTGAAAGCGGCGAGGGCGAGGGACGCGCGCTTTCACGGGGAGCGAACACACGGCGGAGAGCAAACGCGACTTCCCAGTGGCAGGCGAGCGGTGGGCGAGGAGGGCATCGAGGCACCCTAGACTGTGCGTGTGGGTGCCCGCTGTCCCACTGCGGCGCATGCGCGCAGCCCTGCCGGCCTCTGCCGCCTGTTCCGCCGACTCTCTCTGGGCTCTCGCCCGCCTCTCCCCTAACAGTGTCGACAACGACGTCTAGCCGTTCCGTCACGTAGCCAGCGTTTTGACAGCGGTTGTGTGCGGTCACACAAACAACGCGCACAACTGTTGTCGACGGCGGCGGCGTTTTTTCCGTGTTCGCACCCGACGCGCGCGGCGTTGGTGACGTGTTTATGAAGAACGTGCCAACCTTTGCCGTACACCCTATGGCGGTGTACCGTAGCGACCATAAGGCCACGGTGCCTGTGGTCACTAAATAAATGAAAACCACCGGATCATATGTTCCTTATTCTTTAATAGTTCAAATAACTAATTACACCATCACATCGTAATAGTCATAATTGTAAATAATTCCCACCATGCACAGCTTCGCTGGTCTTCCATTTCCACCTCAGTGGAAGGGCTGACAGTTTATTTTTTTGGTTGAGTGTTGCTACCATGCATCAACTGCTGCCTGGCTGAGGCTTCGGCTGTCCAGCGAATTCAGTTGGTCCATTGAAGTGATAAACTTGATCTGATTCGATACATTCACAGCTTTCCTTAATCCCACATTTTCAAATGTATCGCATACTGACAGCCTCCTAGTTGTTAAGCATGGTAAAAATATATGTGTTTGTTCCAGCTTCTGTGGGATTGAATTTCCAAGAAGGTGTATGTATGTCATGACGCATATACACCTTGTTGGAAACGAAATCAAAATTGCTTCGTAGAAAATATATCTAGTAAATTATATAGGGCAGTCCGATGCTTGACAGTGGTTTTTGAGGTTCGGAAGTGCAGGACAAAGGAAAAGTAAAAAAAAAATTCATCCGAGTAGTCTTTTAAACTGAAAATTATAGAGCCTATAGTTGCGATGCCTAATTCAACCACGCAGCTATTGCGTAAGGTCAGAGTGAAATATGTCTGTCGGAGCTAACACGAGAAAGATCCAGCCCTGACAGCGTTGAGTTTTCGAACTGATATTTTTATTCTCGCTCTGCACCTGCCGCGCGTTCCAATGCCAACTTCGTCTTCCTTGACGGGCGCCGCATGCTGAGGCGCTACAGGGCTCCCCCACGTAGAGCGTGAGCCATAGGAGTCGCCCAGTGAACGTGCTTGGATGTGGAAGTCCAGACTTGAGATGGAAGCTCCGCGGACGCGAGAGCGGCAATGTATGCAGGTTTTAGTCGATCGGCAGCCACGACGTCTTCACGGCCGTTGATGTCCAGCGTGAACGTTTTAGGTGTACGATGGAGGACGCGAAATGGGCCATCATAGGCCGGTGTGAGTGTTGGCCGTATTTGGTCACGCCGAACGAAAACGTGACTGCAGTCATGCAGATCCTGGCTGACGAAGACAGATTGGGGGTGTCGGTCGGCAGGAATTACAGGAGCAAGGTCGTGAAACGTGGTGCGCAGCTCTCGAATGTACGTAGCGGCATCATGAGTGGAAGGGGGCGACGACGGCTCAAAGAATTCACCTGGAAGACGCAGAGACACGCCATAGACTAGTTCAGCTGACGAGCAGCCGAGATCCGTCTTCAATGCTGATCGGATGCCCAGAAGTACGAAGGGGAGGTGGTCAAGCCAACGTTCTCTTGGCTGGTGAGCAGTGAGGGCAGCTTTCAGTTGTCGATGAAGCCGTTCGACCATGCCATTGGCTGAAGGATGGTAGGCAGTCGTGTGGATGTGTCGAATGCCCAAGATATTGGCAAGTGCGGTGAAAAGGGCCGATTGAAATTGACGACCGCGATCAGTGGTGACGACAGAAGGGCATCCAAAGCGTGATACCCCGCCGTTTGTGAAAGCCTTGGCCACTGTCGGTGCTGTAATGTCGGAAACGGGAAACGCTTCCGGCCATCTGGTGAAGCGATCCACACATGTCAGTAGGTAACAGGCCCCTTGTGATGGTGGAAGAGGGCCGACGATGTCGAGATGGACGTGGGAAAACCTTGCGTCGGGAGGCCGAAAGGGGGATGGTGCAGTGACCGTGTGACGGTGAATTTTAACACGCTGGCACTGAAGGCAGGTTCGCGCCCAGCGTCGGACGTCAGCATTGATACTTGGCCAAAGGAAACGAGATGTGACTAGCTTCTGGGTCGCACGAATACCCGGATGGCTCATGTTGTGCAATTGATCAAAAATTGCACGACGAAACGCTTTAGGCACGAAGGGCCGAGGAACACCAGTAGACGTTTCGCACGTTATTAATGAGGTAGAAAATGGAAGTAGGCACTCCGTGAAAGATAGAGACGTGGATGAAGAGCGAAGACTATGTAGCTCAGGATCGTTGCTCTGGGCAGCTGCTAGCTCTTCCATGTCTAGTGGTGGCTGGGTCGACAAGGCATCGATGCGTGAGAGTGCATCAGCGGCGGCATTTTCCGACCCGTGTACGTGTCTGAGATCCACGGTGAATTCGGAGATAAAGCATAGTTGACGGATCTCCCTTGCAGTGTAATTGCTGTGATTGCGATGGAAGGCAAACGTCAGGGGCTTGTGGTCTGTAACGACGTAAAAGTCCCGGCCCTCCAGTAAATGGCGGAAATGCTTGATGGCGAGGTACACAGCAAGGAGTTCTCGGGCAAATGTACTGTATTTTACTTCCGTTGGTTTGAGTTTTTGCGAGAAGAATCCAAGGGGCTGCCAACCTGATGCGTGCTGCTCGAGAACAGCGCCAACTGCTACACTCGAAGCATCGGTGATGAGACGAATTGGGGCATCAGGAACGGGATGTTAGAGCATGGTGGCGTCTGCCAGAGCCTTTTTGGCAGTGGCGAAGGCAGATGCGGCGTCGTCGGTCGGTTAAGGGCTTTAGGAAAGTGGCACACTTAGGAAGAAAGCGGCGATGGAAGTTTAGTAGGCCCAGGAATTCTCGGAGTCGTTTCATTGATGTCGGGGGTGGAAAGTCTTGGATAGCCTTCACTTTGCTGGCGAGCGGTTGTATACCCTGTGGAGTGACAAGGTGGCCTAAGAACTCGATTGTAGCGACGCCGAAGACGCACTTATTGGGATTTATGACGAGGCCGTAATCATCCAGACGGTGAAACAGGGTGCGCAGGTGGTATTCATGCTCAGGGCCCGATGAGCTGGCTACCAGGAGGTCATCAAGGTAGGCAAATACGAAATCGAGACCTCGCGTGACCTCGTTGATAGTGCGCTGAAAAGTCTGTGCTGCGTTGCGCAGTCCAAAAGGCATCCTTACATATTCGAACAAGCCAAATGGGGTGATGATGGCCGTCTTCGGAATGTCAGCGGGTTCTACAGGAATCTGATGGTAAGCCTTCACTAAGTCAGTCTTAGAGAAGATCGTGCACCCAGCCAAATTTGATGTGAAATCCTGTATGTGAGGAAGTGGGTAGCGGTCTGGTAAGGTGTGGGCATTGAGAGCGCGGTAATCCCCACATGGTCTCCAGTCGCCAGGATCTTTCTTCGGGACCATGTGGAGTGGCGATGCCCAGTTGTTGGAGGAAGGCCGCACAATGCCAAGTTCAAGCATGTGCTCAAACTCACGGCGGGCGATGGTGAGGCGTTCTCCAGAAAGTCGACGAGGCCGTGTAAAAACGGGAGATCCAGTGGTCACAATGTGGTGAGTGACGGAATGCTTCACCGGTGACTCTCTGGTGTGCGGCTTCGTGAGGTTGGGGAAGTCAGCGAGAATTTTTGCATACGGCGAAGCAGGTGTGAGAGCTCGAAGGCTCGTTGACGAGGAAGTGCAGGGTATACCGTTGATGGATAGGCGCGTGTTGAGATCGATGAGGCGATGAGCATGCATGTCCACAGCAAGGTTGAAAAAACTGAGGAAGTCAGCTCCAAGAACAGCTTGCGAGACGTCAGCGAGGATGAAAATCCAGCGGAACGTACGGCGTAGACCAAAGTCAAGTGTAAGAGAGCGTTGGCCGTATGTGGGAATGGCGGAGTTGTTGATCGCTTGGAGTGGGCAGGTCTGTTCGTTGCGACGGCGATCTGCACAGGAGGCCGGTATGACGCTAACCTGGGCTCCTGTGTCGACGAGGAAGCAAGCGCCAGTGATCTTATCGGAAACATAGAAAAGGCGGCATGACGTTCTACCAGGACCACTCGCCGCCGTCAGTGGCCGGTCGTCGCATTTCCCGACCAGGAGCACGGGCGAGTGCACTTGCGTGCAGAGGCCCCAAATCGGCGGTGGTACCAGCACATGGTCGAGGACGAGTCGTCCCGTGGCGCGTCGGTTGTCTGAAGTCCCGGAGAGCGTGGAGACGTCGAGAAGCGACTGTGGAACTGGAACCTGGATGCCGATCGGCGATGCGCAGGTACGCAGTCATCGAGACGTCTGACAATGGCGTCCAAACGGTTGTCGATGCTCGCGAGCGCGGGGTCTGCAGCGGTGGCCGGTGGCGACGTGGTCATGGCGTTGAGGCTATGTGCCCGCGAGTAGTCTGCCACTCGATCAGCCATTTCAGCGAGCGTGTCCACTGGGACATCTCCTGCAGCGACGAGGACCGGGACCATGCTCTGCGGTAAGCGCTGAAGGAACAACTCACGCAAAAGCTTCTCCTCTTGAGAGGCGGAGGTCCCGCCAATGAGCTGGCGCATGTGTCGCAGGAGCTGGGATGGGCGACGGTCACCGAGCTCTGTGGCCGTGATGAGCTGTTGGAGTCTGCTGTGTTCAGACTCGGACTTGCGGGAAATGATAGCTTCCTTCAACGTGTCGTAGGGATGGCTCGGGTGCGGCGAAGCTAAAATATCTGTGAAGTCTTCGGCTACGTCCGGAGGTAAGGAGGACACCAGATGCCAGTACCTGGTCTGTTGGCTGGTGATTTGCCGTAGACGGAAGTACGCCTCGACCTGCAGTAACCATGTGCAGGGGTTGTTCGGCCAAAATGGTGGCAGGTTGACGTGTTGGATCGCAGCCACCGCAGCACTGTTAGGTCTGGCGTCTTCTTGGGCGTCAGGACCGGTAGGCTGGGTGGAAGAGCCGGCGGGATCCATGCGGGATGGTTGGGGTGGCGTGTTCATTATCGGGTCACCATTAACTGTCGGAGCTAACACGAGCGTTGAGTTTTCGAACTGATATTTTTATTCTCGCTCTGCACCTGCCGCGCGTTCCAATGCCAACTTCGTCTTCCTTGACGGGCGCCGCATGCTGAGGCGCTACATGTTAAACAAAGACCATTGGTCTTGTTAACTTTGCAGTTCCCTAGACAACACGACACAGGATTGATCGAAGCGCCAGCTACAAAACCAGACGACTCCTCTTGCTAAGTCGCTGGCTCAGTTGCACTCCAACATCACATAGAGATTGCATTTCGCGGAGAACGCAGTTTAATACCGCTTATGCGTGCATTAGTGGCTTGCTGTAGTCTTTCACTGGAAGGTATGTGACATGTTACAGATAGATAACAAGCGCGTGGGGCTAACGCGCGCGGCGCTAACTTCCAGCTTATTTTGTAAGTCAGAGCCGTGCGTCTCTTTGTGTCTTCATCTTCCGCGTTGTGCTTATAGTTTTGCCGACTTGCCAATTGCGCCCTTGCAAAATAAAGCAGTTATTATGCAGCTACATGATTTTGTTTAAGAAATATCGCATCTATTAGTTTGTTATTTTTGTGCCTGAATGATTTATTTATTTATTCATTTCATATAGTGTGAACCCTTACAGGAGACAGCAGCAAGCACGGGTAAACCATTAACGGATGTGCTATAAAACACAGACCAGTTATCATTCTGCGCTTAGTCTGCTGCGTACAAGCTGTCGTCTGCTTCATTAGCTAGGATGAATGTCCCCTGGAAACGTAATTAGTCATAGAAATATTGGCGCCAACGCGCTTGTTTTCTACCTTAAAACCCAGACCACACGTACGCTTGCAAACACGCGCAAGCTCGCGTCCGCGCGCCCACGCATGCGCAGATGGTGCGGCACGGCTCGTATACGCGTCGAAACGCGGCGCGATCTCGGTGATCAGCTCCTCTCAGTTATCGCGCGCCTGGGCTGCCTCGCGTCTGCGCGCCTGGCTACGCAGCGACGGCGCGGTACATTCAATTCTCAGTTAAGCAGAATTATACCATGCAAGAAAGTGCTTCTTCTCCACTTTTTGTGCTGATCTAACAGCAGCAAAAAAAGATAACAATTACGTTTATAGATATCGAAGCATCTTGAAGCACTGCCAACAACGAAATACGAAGTGGCGTCGGCCAAGGTGTAAACAATTGAGCCCAGTGAGCGCGCGCTGTCGCGCGTATTTGTGGATGAAAAGCGCCATTCCTGGCTAGGCGCGGCAACCGCAAGGCGCGTAGACGCGAGCTTACGCGCGTCCGCAAGCGTACGTGTGGTCTGGGCTTAAGACAATATACGCGACCTGCCAGGGCTAATGAGCGCACGTTCTGGGCCGCGTTATCGCTATCTCGTGAAACGCAAGTGACTCAGCCAGACCCGTCTGGCTGAGAAGCGGCCGAATATCACCGATAGCGTTGTGCGCGCCATAGGTATCCGCTTGTGCGACGCAAGCGCCTGCGCTGCCATCTGTTGTTCATTTCGCTGAAGGCACGTGTCGAGCAACATTTGGGGATTTTGTACCTCTTGCGTCGCAGTGGGACATACCCATTCTGGAGGATGGGCCAAGAATACGTCCAGTGGCACATATCGACTGGCCAAATCAAAGAAAATAAATCAAACAATCTCTGAAATATAATTCACTATTCTGTTAACAGATTGGTGCGCCTTTAAAGATATCCGTGCGCTGATATTATATGTTCAGGGTTATGTATAGGGATCATAGTGAGGCATGCCCATTTGTGGAAATAGAGAGTAAAATTGCGTGAGTTTGTTGATCTTCATAGTAAAAACAGCGCAAGAGGAACGGCTACATAGGAGAGGCGCTGATCTGTGATGGACAGGCGCTGTCTTGCGCTGCTGTTCCTTTCGCGCTTAATTTACTATGACGACCATTCTGGAGGACCGCCAAGAACGAGCACACACCCAGTGGCACATACTGAGTAGCTAAATAAATAAGTACAGTAAATTGAAGAATACGGGACGTATAATTCACCACTGTGTTAACAGATCGGTGTGCTCTAGGGATATCTGTGAGGCGACATTATGTGTACAGGTTTTATGTAGGAAGTTACTTTTCTTTTACGTAGAGCCGAGGTGCACATACATGGTCAGCATATAAGTTATATAACCCATTTCGCGAGTAGTTTGACATAACATTTACATATGTATCCACAAGTATATACGTCGATATGGCGATCGACTGTTAAACTTCTGTTTACCCTATCAGCCAGGCAGCCATGCCAAAACCGGGAGAGTAGGAAAAGAAATGATTGTAGGTCAGCACCAGTGTGTATTCTTGTGTCGGCTTGTCCCTCGTGTTCTTGTGTTGTGAAACCTTCACCATGGGCATTGCTGAAGATTACAGTCAGTCAACTTCTGGTGCTCCTGCAGGATCCGCACTGGTACAGGAATGTTGCAAAACACGGCCACCTCACCGGAGCCAGGGACCATTTGCAGCAGAATGGGTGGATCTCGTGGCGCCCTCTTGATTCCCTCATGGAGAGCTCCTTTTATAACCTGTGCCTGCCCTTGCTGCCCTCCCCGGCAGTCAGCCGCTCATGACCTCACTTCCTTGGATCACTACTGGCGCCTCTTGGACTGTACCTCCCCTTTTCAGAGAACAGCCGGAATGACAGTAAAGAGTGTTTGTGCGTTATGCAGTGCCGAGTGATGAAGTCCATTATTATTATTATATGAAAGCGAAAATGCAAGTAATGCTGACTACAGAAACGTTTAAGCTAAATAATAATAATAATAATAATAATAATAATAATAATAATAATAATAATACTTTTATTGCCAATAACCAAATCAGTACATTCATACGGCATGCCAAAGCCGGCTTGAGCGGCAGAGCCTGGCAGGCAGCAAAACCATACACGGTACATTAATAGATTATTTATAAGCAGCGAACTCGAGTATAGCATACCAGAAAAAAAAAGTTATTAAAATTTATACAGTGCCTATGAAAAGAATTTCCATTGAGCATAATGAATCACAGAAACACAGCAATGCGTGTGAACCAAATGGCCTAGAGATAATATACACCAATCCGACCGTCATGGTGCAAAGGAATTGCACAATCACATGCACGAACACAAGCAATAACGGTAAACAAAAGGAACAAATACGCCTTTACAAACAGATACGCTTTAGCAGTCTCTTTAACTTGTATTTCGTTTTTGCACAAAAGGTACTGGGGGGTAATTTATTGAAGTAGGTTCGAACATAATGGGCGCGAGCTCTAGTGCCGTACCTTGTGGAACAACAACATGGCCTCCAAAAGGGGTCCCTGCACCTTAAGGAACGGGAAGAAGTGTACGGAACTAGGAATTCACTGGACCAGAAGTGTTTTCAAACAACCGTTTGCATTAAAACATCGTTTAAATTCAGCATCAAAAGTAGTTTGAAACGGTCTGCGTCAGCATTCAGGCTCAGATCATAACATACGTTTTTTTAAGAGGGAGTGCAGTATAGCATTTATTCTGTTGTGCCAGCGAACAGCACAGTGCCCGTAAATTGTTATTCCATACCGCAGCAGACTGTAGCCTAAAGCGTGTGTTATTGTTTTCCTTACCGATAACGGCATGTAATATATTGTACAGTAGACGTGACACGGCGCGAAGTTTTTTGCAAACGTAAGCAAGGTGGCTGTTCCAAGAAACGTCACTGTCAAGATATAAACCAAGATACTTTACAACAGATGAATACTGTAATGATCTACAAGAACAAGTTGAACAATCTGACCAATGCAAAACAAGAGGATAGTCAAGGGCTACCTTGCTCAAAGAATTATGGAAGCAGATTAATTGCGTCTTAGATACATTTATATTAATTAGGCTATTTCGAAACCAGTCCATAGCTTTTGTGGCAGCAGACTGTAAAGACGCAATTGCTTCATAGTAGCTGTTGGCAGAAGTTACAGTGTCATCGGCGTATTGATAAAGAGAAACGGGTATCCTGCTACTCAGGTCATTTACAAAAATATTAAGGTGGAGGTATCACTGTCGCCATCTTGCGTGTAGTTCAGATTCTCCCACCAGGCGACGCCACTCAGTCATGTTTGGAAAAAGCGAAAAAAAAAAATCTGCTCTTCGCCGCCGCAGCATGCCCCGAGATGGCCCTCTTGCGACGCGGCGACAGGTGATTCACCGAATTGAGGAAAGTCCCCCTCCCCCCTTCTTTTCACGAGTTGTCCCTCGCACCATTGTTGTTTTGTTGCTGCGCGTGGTGGTTTTCCCCCCACTGATACTTTCAACAATAGCTCGCTCAAACTTTGTAAAATCTTCAGTGCCGATGATGGTGGCAATTAGTGGTTCGCCACTGCCACTTTTGACGTGGCCGTCAGGTGAGTGCAGGCCGCTGCTTCGAAAGCCGTCCCACGGCAGATGGCCTGCAGACCTGTGCTCACTGCAGAACCTTGAGTGTCGTTGATCGTCAAGAAGTTTTGTTTCTTTCTCTTCCAATTGTATTTCTTTAGCATTTTTCAAAGTGCGGACCCACTAAACGAAGGCTCTAGGCTTGAAATGGTCACTGTTGCTTTGTGCCTATAAAGATAAATAAAGGAAAAGGAAGGAAATTGCTACGGACCGCAGTAACTGTCTAGCGTAAGCCCCGTTTACATGAATGCGACAGTGTCGCATCGCATCGCATTTCTAGCGCATCGCATTCATGTAAATAGCGGTAATGCAATGTGCCAGGCGAGGGTAGATTTACGGGCGCTAGTCGACTCTCGCGGAGCATGTAAACGCAGGGCGCCTAACAAGACCTTCGATGACAACCAGGGGCGGATCCAGGTTTTTTCTGAGGGGGGGGGGGTCAGCTTCTGTCAATGATGATGATGATGATGATGATGATGATGGTAGTAGTCTTTATCATTTACCGAAATTCACCGTTTCTGCTCACGATGAACCCGCGTTTTATACGGCTAGAGCAACAGCTGTAGCCCACCGTGGTGGCTCAGTCAGTTCAGGCATATTGCGCTGCTGAGCACGAGATCGCGCGATCGCATCCCGGCCGCGGCGGCCGCATTTCGATGTAGGCGAAATGCAAAAACGCCCGTGTGTTTGCGTTGTAGTGCACGTTAAAGAACCCCAGGTGGTCAAAGTTAATCCGAAGCCTTCCACTACGGCGTGTCTCATAATCAGAACTGGTTTTGGCACGTAAAACCCCAGAAAGAGGAAGAAGCCCTATAGCGAAGCCAGTTATCGGTTTCTCCGAGCTTATAGGAAAAGGACGTTACCCAATACAGCCATGTGCTTGGCGGCTGTGCCTGATAATGCAGGTTGTTCAAAACTAAGCTTTATGGTTTTCTTAAAATTAGGCACTGGGATGCACGCGAAGACCACCTGTGCAAATAATTTATGTGGCCAGGGGGCACAAAGTGAGATGATAATTATCGCTGTGAGCAGCCCAATTAACTAAAATTGAACAATTATTTTTGTCGACTGAAGTAAGTGGGTATGTTTGTATTGAAAACTTAGAGGCAGTCGTGTTTCTACACAGTATCAGTCGGAAGAATTATTCTAGCGTGTTCGTGCTCCGAGATATCCGACTCCATATTTCAATTGCACTGCGCAGAGTTATCGACTCGACGCGAGAGTGGTTTATGCTTTGCGTTGCTGTGGAAGGGAGGCATTTTGAACATTTTTAGGGCATTGACGTCTTGATGGGTGAAGTGTTGTCATGAGATTTGTGCATGACAACACCAAAGTTAAAGCGGCAGTATGAAATATTCGTTAGCATAGCTAAAAAGGTTTCTGCTGTTGATGGTGCAGTTGTTGCTTTGATTTCAATAAGACTTACAATACTTGGAAATCAGCAGTCACTTTATTTGCGTAGCCCAAACAAGGACCACGCCCGGTCGTCTAGTCACCATTACGCACGCGCACTGCCCTCCGGCTTCTCCGCTCGCGCCATTATCTCGGCATGGCAGCTGCCGCCATCTTTACAGGCTGCGCGGTCGCATGTTACTACAGCGGTTACGGGTTCTTCGATTTTTTTTTATTTCGCCAGCCGTGAGGGGAATGGGGGTCGTTATTATCTTTGCCAATGCCTCCGCCGCGTTGTCAGACTAAACGCTGCACCCAACAGCCGCGTCACATCAGGGAGGAGCTTTGCGCTGATCCTCACTCTCTTGCATGCGTAATCATGCGAACGACAATTAAATTTTGTAGTTGGATATATCGGAGCATAGCCATGCTAGAAGAATTCTTCCAAGTGAAACTGTGCAGAAACACGACTGCCTCTAACTTTTGAATGCAAACGTACACACATACTGCAGTCAATAAAAAGTTAATTATTCAATTTTAGTTAATTCGGTTGCTGACAGCGATAATTATCTCACTTTGTGTCCCCCTGGCCACAAAACTTATTTGCGCAGGTGGTCTTCACGTGCCTCCCAGTGCCTAATTTTAAGAAAACCATAAAGCTTAATTTTGAACACCCGGTATATCAGCCTGTATTGTTTCTTGAAATAAAATTTGGGATGGTCTGTCGCAGGTTCGTTATAAATGCGTAAGCACGGGTCCGTCTTTGGAGTTCTGTTGGGACACCTTGATTTCCTTAAGAAGATTCTTTGTGTTCGGCTGAGACACCTTCGTTTCAACGCGGCAACCACTACTCTGGTTGTTTATACGATATGCGAATCACCACGTATGAAGACTCACGACGCCACCTACAAGAAGAACGATGTGGCGTAGTAGCCGAGAGCGCGAACCAGCGTCTTCATGTTTTGTTTCCCACGCGAAGTCATCCTTTTACACAAGGCGCGCATCTGCTCCCGTTTCTCTAACCACGCGACGCCATCCTAGGCCCGCGCGCTGGCGTTGGCCGCTGACGTCACGCTCCCCCATTTCGCAGCCCCTGCTCGTGGCTTCGCCCCGCTCCGCGAGGACGCCCACTCAGATAAACGGATCCGGTGGGCCTGAGCCTCCTATGCTTAATGTACGACAATAAAACTGCGAAGTTACAATGAAAACTTGTAGCGTACGAACGGTACTGTGCTCGTACTGGATATTGTCAACGTGTAACTGTGATCACAATGAGTGCTACAGTTAAAAAAAAAGTTGCCTATGCGTAGTTCTTAGTTTAGCTGTTAGTTGTTATTATTTATATACGGTGCTGGGTAATACGAACCCAACGACGGAAGCTCTACTCCCTGGTCTTCGCCGCAGCCGCCGCCTTGCCGGACTTCCGCCTTCGCCGATCGAGATGATGTCCCAACTCCCGACCTCTGATGCATCGGGGGCAACTCCTACGGCTCCTACGGGTCCCTGGCCGTACTACCGAGTGCCGCCAAACTTTGGCGGGACCTCAGGGGAGGACGTTGACGAGTGGCTCAAGAACTATAAGCGGGTGAGCAGAAGCAACGGCTGGGACTCGGCAGCGCAGCTTAGCTATGTTGTATTTTCACTGACAAACACTGCTCTCATGTGGTATGAAAACCACGAGGACATGTTCATCACTTGGGATCGTTTTGTTGAGGAAGTACAGAAGTGCTTCGGCGATTCTAACGCGAACAAGAAGCGAGCGGAGCAGACATTGGCTCAGAGGGCACAGCCTCCAGGGGAGAGATGTACCACATATATCGAAGAAATTTTGAAGCTGTGCAAGATAGTGAACCCTAGGATGACTGAAGAGGACAAGGTTGGACACGTTCTGAAGGGGATAGCCGAAGACGTATATAATTTCTTGATTGGCAAAGAAAACCTGAACTCCGTGTCTGACGTGATGCAGCACTGTCGCACATTTGAAACGCTGAAGATGCGACGGATAGCTCCGAAATTTGGCCGTCTGTCAAACGTGCCAACAGTGGCTAGTGTCGACAGTATGTCACCTAATGACCTCTCGTCGACAATACGTCAGATTGTACGAGAAGAATTGCTTCGATGTCAGCAAGTCTCTCATTGCCCCAGCGGCTTTTGCCCCAGCGGCGTTCAGGACGGCTATGCAAGAGAGACCGCACGCGCGCGAACGCCAGCCGCTCCGGCCCCATGGCAGCCATCAGTGAATGTAGCAGACGTCGATGAATGTCAAGGTACACTGCGGTCACTTGAGTACTTGATCGGACACCCTCCAATTACGAACGGCGTTTTCTCCTCCCTCGCTTCCCTCACTTTTCACTGGCAGTGACACGGCGTAACAATATGAACACTTCAGCGAGAGATCCCTTTCATTAAGCAGGTTGATCACGGAACCGATGACAGCAAATGAGGCAACCGATGACACCCCAATGGGGAACTAAGTTGATCAGGCGCGAAGGCGCTCGCGCGGACATCGGCGTACTTGGCAAAAGGGACGTCCCCTCGTTCATTCGACGCCACCGACGGGACGAGTAAGGCACGGCCGGCGCCAGGAGGTAAAAGGTGTTCATGAGAAAAATTAACTACGGCAACTTCGCGACACCACACCCCTACGGAGTACAACTAAGCTTGTGAGCGAGCTACCTTTACTTATACATGGCTGATACCACTGGTACTCACGAAAAATAATTTTGAAGAATGCTGGTGGCCATATTTTTTGACAGGGCCATCCCCCTATCAGCGAGGGGGCGATACAGAAATCCGAGGGGGGGGTCAGGACATCCGGACATCCCCCCTGGATCCGCGCCTGATGACAACAACCGTGAAGCTACTGAGAGGCGACGCTACTGAGAGGGGAGAAGGGAGGCGAGGGCGCCTAACAATACCTTCGATGACAACCGCGAAGACGCTACCGAGAAACAAGCGATAGCCGAGGGGGGCCTCTAAATACCGCCGTGCCCCGTGTCACCGACCGGACAGTGGCCACTGCGCTCTCTCGACAGCTCTAGCCACTCTAGTCATTCATGTGGCGCTACGTTCTCTGAGCTTCATGTAAACGGCGTCGCATCGCCTTTCCCAAATGCGCTTGGGAATGCGATGCGCCACTTTCGCATTCATGTAGACGGGGCTGTAGTCTGCTGACGCCTGAACGGCGATCCGCAGTGGAGGAGAGGTGGCGGTAAAAGAGTAGGGGTAAAGGTTAGTATAGAGTAACAACGAAATATTTAGCTTTCACTCGCACATACAGCATAGAAAGTGAAAGAGCGCGAGGGGAGCCGACGATCACGGCTCAATCTGGCGCCCGCAAAAGAGGGAAGCTAAGAGGAAGCCGCCTTCCGTTGCGCGAAAGGCCGTGCGGGGATGGGAAAGGGGCGGCGCTTTGTAATGTTTAGTGGCGCCACATTTGACAAACGTTGGAACTGACGTGAAACAGCTTGATATCTTTTTGCACAGATGGCACCACCACCGAAAATCGCCTGTGAAATTTATTATTTATTTAAAATCTTCTGTTTCAAGCACTGCTTAGTAAAACTCGTGAGTGCTAGTAATTGCATGACACTGTATGGTTATAGTAATGTGCAACAATTGTTGTGAATTAGCGTTTACATGAAAAAGAATGTCAATTTGCACGGACCTGGTAAGCAGATAAATTAGCTAAATTCACTACTCCCCTCTAGATTCCCTAATTAACATAAGCAAATTTTCTCTTCATAGAAATGGAGATAAAGGCTTGCTGCTTGATTATTGAAAATTTCAGAGTTTCACCTCGAATAGTTCTGTCCCGTCGCCAGTAATGCGTGACCAAGTATAGTCATAAATTGCCAAATGTAAGTAATAATACCTCACAAACTGTTCATTAGAACACAAAACAACTTTGCATAGATGATAAGTACATTGTAGCCTAGAAAACCACTAAATATTGTTGTCCTGAGTTTAAAAGGAAAAAAGATATTCATTCATAAACTTTTGTAGTTTTGCCCATTTTTATTGGCGCCTATATAAATTTCTAATTGCTTTACACGCAATTTCTCTTCATAGAAACCTTGTATAACATTTCATTTAAAGACACAGCAAATTTCATTTTGTTATGTTGAACAGTTTAGTCGGAATGGCAGTACAGCGGAGGCTAGTACAGCAAAAACGCCGTTTTTTGCTCCCACTGTTTTGACTGCCGTTAGGTGACGCTTCAGGCTAGGCGATAATACTAGGTATCATTGGAAAACGCAGAAAGTAAGCTTTCTAACGTAATAAAGTTCACATTTGTCCAATGAACGCAGGAAGCACAGTGCGTCCGCAAACAATGACTAAAATGCCGAGCGCGTGCCGCCGGAGTGGGACCGCCACCTTAAATAATAATGGGCTGAGTATAGACCTCTGTGGAACTCCAGCATTAATAATGGAGAATGCGCTATGAACTTGCCCAACTGAGACGACCTGACGCCTATCCCGAAGAAAATCAGCTAACAACGACCAGAAAGCACGCCGAAATCCTAACAAAAAAAGCTTATTTAACAACAGACCATGGTGAACACTATCAAAAGCCTTGCTACAATCAAGAAGGAGTGCACAAGCAATTTTATTATTATCGAAAGCTACATTCAACTGATCAGAGAAATCTTTCAGAAGGGTTTGAGTGCCTTTGCCAGGCCGGAAACCATACTGACTAGGCGATAAAATGCTGTGTGTGTCCAGAAAGCTTGTCATCGTTAACAATAAGTGTTTTTCTAGTATTTGAGCAATGGAAGGCAGAATTGAAATCGGGCGATAATTTTCAATTTTATTAAGCGCACCGCTTTTATGAAGAGGTAAAACTATGGCCGTTTTCAGTTTTACAGGACTGTCACCACTTGATATTGTGCGATTGAGTAGTGCTAGCAAAACCTCTTGGATGTATTCATTTGTTCTGCGCAAATCATTAATGGAAATACCGTCAATTCCAGGAGATTTATTTTAAACTGAAAATAATCGATCTGAGCTCTTCCTGAGAAATTGAAGGCAGATATGCCGATTCACTAATGCTGTGATGCAAAGTGCACAAACCTACATGCAAGTTTGTGTTCCTAATTACACGAGAGAAGTGGTTCTGTCTGCCGCTGGATAAACTGGGAGGAAAATAATTCATTATATTAGCTCGTGTATTAGCGCCTCTAAAGCTGTTAATTAACGACCATGTTTTCTGACTACTGTAACTAGCAGCTATAACTTTGTCTCGAAAATCTGTTCGCTTTGCGGAGCGGATCATGGCATTAACTTTATTTATCAAGTGCTTAAATTTGACCCGTAGGTCTGCACAATTCGGGGCATGCTTGCATCGGGCCCAAAGTAAATCTTTTCCTTGTATTGCAGCGAGTATGTGAGACGACATCCACTTGTTACCCACGTTACGTTGTTTGATATGTATTGTTCGGGTAGCACTTTAACTTATGGAACACTTCTACGACCTTGTCATATAGGTCAGTAGGAGACACTATTGCGAAAAAAGATTTCCAGTCATATTAAGCCACCAGCTTATCAAATATTTTTGTATCAAGCACTGAAATTAGTCTTTTAGAATTTGTGGGTGCTGTTGCAGTATCTGGATCACTCATTGAGCCGCAAACAAATAGTCATCAAGTTTAGTCTCTACTATAGCGGATTTCACGGCTAGATTCCGAGCGCGAACGATAACGTGATCAATGCAGGACACGGCGAGCTTACCCGCCAAAAATTCCTCACGAGTCGCTTGATAAATGACACATTCCAAGCCCCATTTGGAAAGGCTATCGAGGTAATCTGCTACCAAGCCTACAGTGGGACGCAAAAGGTCAATATTGATATCACCTATGATACACACGTGCTATTCAAGCGATAAAGTTGACAATGTGGAATCGAGTTCGGATAAGAAAAGCCGCGCATTGAAACTGGGAGGTCGGTAAACCGATAAGAGAATCACCGAAAAAAAACAGGTGTGCTCAAGTACTACTTATATAGAAGAGGTGCTCAAGCTGTGCAAGATCGTAAACCTGCGGATGTCTGAAGAAGACCGAGTTTGGCATCTTTTGAAGGGTATCGCAGAAGACGTCTACAATTTCCTGATATGTAGAGAAGACCTCACCTCTGTCTCAGATGTCCCCACAGGGGCGTCTGCGCAAGCAGGCGTTTGGTGAGTTGCGCCACCACGGACCCGAGCACATGAGGGTTGGACCCTCCCGCGTGTAGCCGTGCGCGGCTGAGCCGTGTCTGAGGAAAGGGGGATCCTGGAGGTTGAGCTGATGCCGGGTGTTCGGACCTTTAAGGCCCCCCGGCGGAGGCAACACACCTCTTCGGCCTCTGCTTCACATAGACGGCACCCCTGGGCTGACCCACCCAGGGGAAATCGGCAGTTGCCTTTTCCTGTCCTCCTCTTAAATCTTCGTCTTTCTCTCTCACTTTCAATCTATCCTGTCTTTTCACTTCCCTTTTACTTCGGTTTTCCAGGCAGCTAGGGTTAACCTTGTGTGGGTAGCCAACCTTGGATACTCCATATTTGGTTATAGTAGTGGCGTACAGCTGGCGTTTGCAGGACCTGGCTTTTCCAGTCTCTGCAGCGTTCCCTCGTTGGGCTCCATGGTGGGTGGCTGGCGTCCCTGCCGAAAAATGCACCAATACTTATGGCTGAACCACTCCCCCCACTCCATGATCGCCGTCAGAAAAGAGGGCGCACCGAAGATTTTTTCCAATTTTTTGGACGCCAAACACATAACTTCCCCCGCTTTCATGTTATTCATTCTGAAAAATCGGATAAATCTGTACGAACAATTTCACCTTTTCTTGTCTCAAAGTCTTTGACGGATATTTTTGGACCAGGCTATAAAGCATCTAGGATGGCAAGCGGGTATCTCCTCTTGGAGCTCCGTGATCTGAAACAGTACGAGAAACTTCCCAACCTAGTGTCATTTGGAGATGCTCAAGTAACAGTAACCCCGCACCGTACCATGAATACCACCCGTGGCGTTGTATCAGATGATGACCTGTTGCAGCTGAGTGAGGCTGAACTCCTTGAGGGTTTCAGTGATCAGAATGTCAGACCAAACCAAGCACCTGATACTTATTTTAACTCAAGTGTTCTGCCAGAATCCATCGAGGCCGGATACATCAAGCTACGGGTCAGACCCTATGTACCAAATCCTCTTCGTTGCTTCAAGTTCCAGCGTTTCGGCCTCAGTTCCCAGAACTGCCGAGGCCGACAGACATGTGCTAAATGTAGTTCCGGTGACCATGCCTCTGAAACGCGCGAAAACACTCCACACTGTGTCAACTGTGATGGCGAGCATGCCGCATACTCGCGGTCATGCCCGTCTTGGAAGAAAGAAATAGTCACGATCAAAGTAAAGGAAAACATAACTTTCAAGGAGGCACGCAGGCGGGTATCGTACCTGCCAAAAAAAATGTCACAGTTTCGCCCTAAGGGCGAAGCAATGAATGCGATAGCAACACAGCAATGTCATACGAAGTAAGGTGAGCGGCCTTGGTAGCAATATGAATTGTAGTAAACATGAGCTGATTAAGTAAGCAGGTGTGCTGCGGCGTAAGTAGACCGACATGAAGAGAGACTCGATGACCACGAGAAGGCGCGTGTGAAACGGTGGTGTTGATGAGAAGCGCTTACCGTGGGCAGCGCGTGCGAAAGGACACACCTGTAGTGCTGCACTGCCGATCTGGGCAGCATTGCATGTGTAGCGTGCGTTGAAAAATGTGGCCCGACTATTACTAACTGAATGAACAAGCGTGGTGGGAGCGCGTACAAACAAACATGAATAGATCACACAGAATGACTGCAGCCAACGACTGTCAAAACGCTGGCAGCGGACGAAGGTACGTGCGGTCTATCGCTTCAACGGAAACTGAGCGGCGCATGCACGGCGCGTAAAGGTCAGAGCCGTGTGTAGATAAAAGACGGTGTGGTTGAACGAACGCCGAGCGCGGTTGTTGGCAGCGTAGAAGTGCGCCCCCCCCCCGCTCCCTCCGGCGCTGGCTTCCCGCTTTCTTGCTTGCGCGTGGGAGAGATAAGAGACTGCGGACGAGCGACGAGCGCGGTTGTTGGCAGAGAAGTGCCCCCCCCCCCCCTGCTCCCTCCGGCGCTGGCTTTCCGCTTCCTTGCTTGCGCGTGGGAGATTGAGTGCGTTCGCTCTCCGTGATAGCGCGCGTCCCCGCACGCTTCCGCTGGGGCATACGGCGCGCGGCGAAGATTTTATCTATACGGAACCTGACGGCGACGCCGACGGCAGAAATCCGGTTGAAGTGTCCATATAATTGCTATCGCAATAAAACCAGCTTTGCCGAAGTGGCGCGTCAGGGGCAGCGCCACATCGGCCCCCGGCGGCTGTCTGGCACACGCGCAGTGGGCCGGCGGCGATGCCATCCGCCCCCTCGGCGGGTGCAGCCAGCGCTGCTCCGCCATCTCAGAAGGGGCCATCGAGCTCCGGGCTGGTGGCCTCCAAGGTCTCGTCCCTCGAGACGAGGCCTTCACGTCAAACTAACCGCTCGCAAGAGCGCGTGTCCAGCGCCTCGCAAGATGCGATGGACACAACCACCGGCCAGACGGCGCCACCAGCGCCTAAGGAGCGCGGAGAGTCTCTCGACCGCTCCAGGAAAGAAAGATCTCGTGTGACGGCGCCTGCAAAGGGCCCCGCGAGCTAATCTTCGTCTCTTAAACACACAACACAAACACATTTATCATTATGGAGACACAAATACTACAATGGAATGTCAGAGGACTTCTTCACAACCTCGACGACATTACAGAACTCCTACACAAACACAATCCAAAGTTGCTGTGTGTTCAAGAGACACATCTGAAACCCACAAACACAACCTTTCTCCGTCAACACACTATCTTCCGGAAAGACCGTGATGAGGCTAATGCCTCCGGCGGTGTAGCTATAATAGCAGATAAGTCTGTAGCCTGTCAACATGTCGCCCTTCAGACACCCTTGAGGCAGTGTCAGTTCGGGCAATTCTTTTTAATAAATTCGTCACTATATGTTCCATATACATACCCCCAAACTATCATCTCGGAAAAACCGATTTCTATAACCTTATTGATCAGCTTCCGGACCCCTACATAATCGTAGGTGATTTTAATGCCCACAACACGATTTGGGGAGACTCGCGATGTGACGCAAGAGGTCGACTCATTGAAAACTTCCTTTTAAACTCCGGTGCGTGCCTGTTCAATAAAAAGGAACCAACTTATTATAATCTTCATCATAATTCTTATTCATCAATATACCTGTCGATTGGCTCTGCTTCTATTTTTCCTTACTTGGAATGGAATGTAACCAAAAATCCTTATGGAAGTGACCACTTTCCTGTAATGTTAAATCCAATACAGAAACACGATTGCCCACCACGTGCTCCTAGGTGGAAACTAGCCTCCGCCCAATGGAATCATTTTAAGCAATCGACTTACTTGTCACAACATTTTATTACCGATCTTACTATAGACGACGCAGTAGCGTATTTTACCGCTTTTATCATCGACGCAGCAAACAAGTTCATTCCACAATCAAGCGGTAGCTCATCCAAAAGACGAGTGCCGTGGTGGAATGATGAGTGCAAGGAGGCGCGGAAAAAACAAAATAAAGTGTGGGGCATACTCCGTCGATCCCCAACTGCAGAAAATTTGATGGAATTTAAAAACATAAAATCACAGGGAAGGCGAACGCGACGACAAGCTAAAAGGGCAAGCTGGGAGAAGTTCCTGTCCAGCATCAATTCATACACACAGGAGGCAAAAGTATGGAACGGACTAAGGAGGCTTAGGGGACAACAAGTTCATCCGTTGCCCGTGGTGGATAAAGAAGGAAACACGTTGGAAGACCAGGCCAACGCACTTGGTCAACACTTCGAGCATGTGTCTAGCTCCACCCACTACTCGGCGAGCTTCCTGAAGTACAAAGCAATAGAAGAATGTAAGCTACTGAACCGAAAATGCAGCCCAAATAACCCTTATAACCGTCCTTTTGGCATTGCCGAACTTAAAGCCGCCTTGTCAGCATGTCAGAGCTCTGCTCCGGGTCCGGATCAAATCATGTACGATATGATTAAGCACTTGCACCCCGACACGCATACCACACTACTCACACTTTTTAATACTATCTGGGCCGCTGGGTATCTGCCAGCTAAATGGAAAGAAGCTATTGTCATCCCAGTTTTAAAGCACGGCAGGGGCGTAGCCATGGGGGGGGGGGGGGTTGGGGGGGTTCAAACCCCCCCGAAATTTTTGACGCACCCCTCCCCCCCCACTTACCCACCCTTTGTTTTCGTCGCTTCGCGCTGACATAATTCATGAAACCGGAGCTACTATCACAATTTCATTCCTGGGCGCTTCCGTTGGGTTGGTAATTTACAGCGAATCATGTCTGCATATGGGAAAAACTGTCACGGTGTTTCTCAAGGCTTTGACACTCTGTGAAGTTTTGGGCGAGAATGTGGCGGCCGCATTCTGAAGCAACAAATGAAGCAACAAATGCGGCACCCGCATTTTAGATGATGGCGAAAACGCTCGAGGCACGTTTACTTAGATTTAGGTGCACGTTAAAGACCCCAGGTGGTCGAAATCTCCTGTATACATTTCCGCCGCTTCCCTTCAGGTGCCGGTTAGGCCGCGCTCGCGCAGGATCCTAGGCTACGTTGACACTTGGTCTAGAAGCTGTAGGAAGCGGCAAAATCTTGCAAAAATCCGCCAGCCTAGGCGGCAAAACAGGCAGAAAAACAGGCTGCGAGCCGAATCAGTCTCGGGCCGATTTTTTCGCCATGGCGAAGCGGAAACGCGGCGGAAAGTCGTTCTGCTTCACTGGAAGCTACACTAGCATGTAAACAACCGGTCGTAAAATTGAACATGGCACCAGAAGTGTAGGCTGTAATGCTGATCGACGCGATCAATGCCACTCTTGTCGTAGAGCCCTTGCTCTACGACAAGAGTGGCATTAAACGTACTGTCAGCAATACTGGCGATAGTATTCAACGTCGCGCGACCGGAGGTGCGGCAACGAAGCCTTGGCGTGACCCAACTTCTCGCGCTTTTGCAAAGCTAGGCGAACCAACCACCGCCGTTTCCGAGGTGTCCGCGTCTTCCGTTTATTCATTGTCCATTTCTAGAAAACAAGTAGGTAGAAGTATAAAAGCCATTTCTTCTTCCACTTCCACGGCAGACAATCGTTAGGCAGATTCCTCGTTGGCGCTCCATAATTCTCCTCGCACGTGTACGGTATGTTGCAGAAGTCGCGGGGTGCTTTTCTCGTCGCGACGATAGATTGGGAGCGTAGGTCTCACGTAGGACGCGTAGGCTTTGGCGAGCCCCAACACAAGGATCAGCTCGGGTTTTAGCTGTGGAGTTCCCGTTGCTCCTTTGGTGTCCTGGAGGCGCCGACAATACGAAATGATGAAATGTTATTACAACTTGTAAATAAAAGCTATTAAAGAAATATTCTCACGCCTAGGCACCAACCTGTGACTCAGTGCTACCGCGCCCGTGTGCGGAGAATTACGGAACGCCAACGAGGAAATTACCGAAGGTCGCAGATGACACGCGAAGTTGCGTAAAATGATCACTTTTGATGACGGTACGTGGGTCAAAGAATGAACATACCGCTCGACATAATGCGATAATGAGCGCCACCACGCCAACAAACGTACGCAGACGAGATGGATCTGGACGAAAACGGCAGTGGCGGCCGCGGCGGTAGCAAAACAAATGTGAACTTGGACAGGCGCGGAAAAAATTTTCCGGCCGCTTTGGCCTTTCCGCCCGCTTGCCGCTTCCCAAGTGTGAACGTAGGCTTAGTCTGTGCGAGAAACGTCTCTTGTTTGCGATTGCGCCCCTACGGAAGGATGGCCATTACTGTTGTGTTGTTGAATCACAATCCAGCAATTACGGAAGGCTGGTAGTTGCTGTTTAAGTTGTGGAATCCCAAACCAGCAATGTACATACGTAGCGGTTGATGACAGCAGTGAAATTCCACCGACTCGCAACAGAATGTACGAAACAGACAGCCGACAAGCATGAATTACTGCTGTGCGCAGTACAGCGTAAGTAAACTCTTGTTGCAGGCGCTGACAGTTCTCGTCGGAGTTCACGCGTCCTGAGAAATTGATTATGTGCACTATGTACTGAACAATACCGGAGTTCATTCCTGCATCACTAGTACACCAATCAGTCGAGATTCTGTGAGGTGCAAAGCCGCTTCCTGTTTTCACCGGCGTAAGTGAAGCAGAAATGAGTTGCACGCACTACTTAAAATGCGTACACATGCCATATCTATGCTGTGCGGTGAAATATTCTGTACAATTCTGAATCTGTAGACGTAAAGGCAAATGATGGCTGCGCACTCGCACACAGCGGAAGACACAGCGGCCCAGGCACTTGCCGCGGGAAATGCAACCCTCTCGTATGAGGGAGCAGGGCGACGAAAGCTCCGGAAAAAAAAAGACGCGTTTTTGCGGGTACTTAAGTTTTCTAGTGGAAAGACGCAGCGAACAAGCTATTGCTATGGGAGTAGGTATAGCCTGGTCACACATGCATTTTCACGCGTATAGCCGTCCTTGACTTGTGAAACGCACTTCTCCCCGACGAGGACGACGCCATCTACGCTTAACGGAAATTAACAATTAATGATGTCTTCTCCGATCCCACGGGTCGTCTCAATGATGCGTTTTCGAAGACTGGTCCATTCAGTGGCGCGATGAGAGACCGTTGCTCCAAACGCCCACTGTACCTGTCGTACTTACGGTATTTACTGAGCTTACTTTACTTTTTACTTAATTTCTTCACAAGCACACGCACACGCGAGGGGGGGGGGTGGTCTCATGTCTTTGATATACATGTAGGGAGTCTGCTTAAACTACCGCCATTTATTATCGATCACGTGACCTAGAGGAAAGCAGAAGCTTGCCCCCCCCCCCCCCCCCCGGTCGGGCCGGTGAACCCCCCCCCCCCCGAAAAAAATTTCTGGCTACGCCCCTGAAGCACGGCAATGATTCATCATTGGTGACTAGCTACCGGCCTATAGCACTTACGAGCTGCCTTTGCAAACTTTTCGAGAAAATGATCAATCGCCGTCTTGTACATTTCTTAGAGTCGAACAAAATTCTTGACCCATTTCAATGTGGCTTTAGGGAAGGCCGATCTACAACCGATCACCTCATTCGCATCGAAGCAAACATCCGTGATGCTTTTGTACACAAGCAGTATTTCTTGTCTATATTTCTTGATATGGCAAAGGCGTACGATACGACATGGTGGTACGGTATCCTACGAGACCTGTCGCACATGGGCATTCGAGGGAATATGCTTAGCACTATAGAAAGCTACCTGTCTAACCGTACTTTTCGAGTCAGAATTGGCAACGTATTGTCCCGCCCATTTACTCAAGAAACTGGTGTACCTCAAGGAGGGGTGCTCAGTTGCACGCTGTTCATTGTTAAGATGACCTCGCTGTGTGCATCACTACCTCCAGCAATCATCTGTTCTGTCTATGTAGACGATGTGCAATTAGGCTTTAAATCTTGTAACCTCGCAGTTTGTGAACGACAGATACAGCAAGGCCTAAACAAAGTGTCTAAATGGGCAGACGAAAACGGATTTAACCTTAACCCTTCACAAGAAAGCGAGGACTAGTCCCAGATCCTAGTATCGAAGTCTGGGCAACGATTACCTGTGAACAAGGAGCACACGTTTTTAGGTATTGTACTTGATGCAAAATTGACCTTCATTCCACACATCAAATATCTGAAGGCAAAATGCCTAAAAAAATGTGGTTGATCCCTCTTATATAGGAATCGGTATAGAACACGAAAGTGAAACGTGTCTTCACAGAAGTAGTGTAATGTTTATTGCACATTGATATATAATGTCTATTGGTGTTTTGTGGCTAAAGCGCCCTTAGGCGTTGATGCACCCACGCTGACGCCTGGTGGCACGTCTCCTCCATCACGACTACCAACGTCGATGACCATGAGCAACCGTCGTGCATATGGAAGCTGCACTACGCTGCACACGCTAGCACAACGCGAAAGACGAAGCACGTAACTGACACAATAATACAACGCGCAAGACAAAGCACGTAACTGAATCGTCACCGAGTCAAATCAGTGCGTACAGCGCGTCGTAATTGCAGCCTCCGCGATCAACTTCAGAAACATTTTCAGAGCTAATTGCGGAGGCCACGCTCCGCTGTGCTGAGTACGGTGAACGCCACCTGGCGTTGGTAGTGCTTCTTGATGCCAGCGTCCCTTCGAATGCTGGCATCGAGGCGTCGTAGTGCTGAGACCACCGAAGCGTTCACTGTCGGTGCGCGTTAGTGTCATAATGCAGTACTTCTCTTTTCTGCTCGTAGGCGGCGGCACCGCCCCGAGCAAGAGCGCGGGTACACGGAGGAGTGTTAGATATATAAGGCGCGTCTGTGTAGCTCTCTGCAAATGCGTTTGTGGCGCAATGGGTTAAACGCTCGGCGATCTATCGTCGCGGACCGAGAGGTCGTGGGTTCGATTTCCAGATTTTGCATGTTTGTGGAACTTTTTCTTCTGGTTTCTTTCTTTGTATTATGTTCGTGTACATTGTAAGCTGACGTATTTCCGTGACGGAAATACGTCAGTGAAGTCTTGGTGGACCCCGGCATAAAACACTTTCGTGTTAAAACAATAAACTTAACGAAAATTCTCTCTCATACAACATGGGGAAGTGATAGGAAGTGCTTAATTAACCTCTATAAGAGCCTTGTTCGATCACGTTTGGACATGGTATACTACTCAGCCGCGCCAAGCGCGCTAAAAATACTGGATCCCGTCCTGTGATACAACATGGGGAAGTGATAGGAAGTGCTTAATTAACCTCTATAAGAGCCTTGTTCGATCACGTTTGGACATGGTATACTACTCAGCCGCGCCAAGCGCGCTAAAAATACTGGATCCCGTCCACCATCTGGGTATCCGATTAGCCACAGGCGCCTTCAGAACGAGCCCTATTGAGAGTCTATACGTAGAATCAAATGAGTGGTCCCTTCACCTACAAAGAACATACAGCAGTTTCACATATTTCCTCAAAGTACAGTCTAACCCTCGACATCCTTGCTACAAACATCTTAACGATGTGGCATGTGCTCCACTATTCCATAATCGACCCTCAGTGAGAGAGCCTTTCTCAATGCGGGTCAGAAAACTTTCCGATGAAATGAATGTCCCAATCCTCGAACATTGCCTAATGGCTCCAGTAGAGCTGTTACCTCCGTGGCAATGGCAAATCGTTGAATGCGACACATCATTTGTAGATGTAACAAAACACGCCCCAGAGGCGCACATATGCGCTTTCGAGAGCTTCAGTCGAAGTACACCTGTCCAGAGTTTTACACAGATGCATCGAAATCACAAGCCGGCGTCTCTTAAGCGGCTGTTGGCCCATCGTTTTCTGAATCTGACGTTTTACATCCTGAAACCAGTATCTTCACGGCAGAGGCCTATGCGTTACTGTCGGCTACTAAACACATCAAGAAAGCTAAGCTCCCAAAGGCCATTATATTCACAGATTCCTTGAGTGTCGTGAAATCTTTGAAATCGCTACGAAAACAGAAAAATCCTGTTATAAATAACCTCTATTCACTGCTCTGCAATATGTATGCTTCTAATCAACAGGTTGTAATATGTTGGGTGCCTGGGCACAGATGTATAGAGGGTAACGAGCGTGCCGACAAAATGGCAACTTCCATAGCAACAAAACCTAGCAATTTGTACATTCTGAAGCCATTCTAAAGCCATTTCTACGCAAAAAAACTCAGAAACTATTGGCAACACTTATGGGATGAACAAACACAGAATAAACTCCATGTAATTAAGCCCCTTTTGGGCAACTGGCCATCATTAACAAAGTCACGACACACTGAAGTTCTCTTTTGCCGTCTTAGAATAGGACATACATATGGTACACATTCATACCTTTTAACTGGTGCTGAACCTCCCCTCTGTGGCAGATGTGGCGAAAGGCTGACCGTACTCCACGTCTTACTGGAGTGTCGGGAAGCCGAAACAGAGAGAAGTAAACATTTCCATGTAGCATACCACTATCATATCCCTCTTCATCCTATGATGTTTATTGGTGAAGAACCTCTTTTTAACGCCAAATCAGTCCTCCGTTTCTTGAACAATGTTGTACTACACGTTATTAGCCCAATAAGTTCGTAGCGCATCCTCTCTCCAGAGGATGTTGCTGTGATAGTTTTTTTTTATAGCACCTGCCTCCAGGTCCTTGTGTCTCAAGGGCTCTGTTTAGGCACTTGTGCTTCTGGCACATTCTTGGATCTGTAATAGTTTGTAAGTCATATCATTCCTCCGCAATGTATTGTTTATGTCTATAGTACACATCATTAGTCATTGCCATAATCTTATTACGTATAGATTTTACGCACTTTACAGCGACTGATTTTAGGCCCCTTTACAGCCATGCCACATCTAATGTTCATATAACTGACTATTCATATACCACTAACAAACCATTACCATCGTCTTGGCGCTCTTTGGCCACATCTGGCCCTTGCGCCAATAAACAACAATGATCATCATCATCTGTCTCAGATGTCTTGCGTCATTGCCGCACATTTGAGACGTTGAGGACCCGTCGTATCGCACCCAAATTTGGATGACTGGCAAACGTGACCACTGTCGCCAGCGTCGACACGAGCCCGTACACCGACCTTGCCTCTACTATCCGGGAAATAGTACGCGAAGAACTGCGGCGACACAATGAATTAATGTACAACACAGTTCAACCGCCGGCGACGTACCCAGTATCACACTCAGCACCCGCAGCACCATGCGCTACTTTTCCACCGTCTGTGTGTGTCACGGACGTCGATGTGGCTGGAACTACGTGGGCACATCCGGAGACGTGTCCGTCAGAACAGCGATGTGGGCAACGCTTTCAACCCAACCGTAGTGCACAGTGGCGTACGGCTCCTGTTCAGCGTACTGACATGATGTACCCAGTTCGACGACCTCTGCCGGCTGAGCGCTTTGAGCGACATTTTGTCGATCGCCCTCCTCCCTTGTGCTACAACTGTGGTGTCGAGGGCCACATTGCCAGGTTCTGTAACCAGGCGCGGATCCAGGGAGGATGTCCGGATGTCCTGACCTCCCCCCCCCTCAGATTTCTGCATCGCCCCCTCGCAGACAGGGGGATGGCCCTGTCGCAAAAATATGGCCACCAGCATTCTTCAAAAGTATTTTTCGCGAGCACCAGTGATATCAGCCATGTAGAAGTAAAGCTATAGCTCGCTCACAAGCTTAGTTGTATTCCGTAGGGGTGCGATGTCGCGAAGTTGCCATGGTTATTTTTTCTCATGAACACCTTGGATCTCCTGGCGCCGGCCGTGCCTTACTCGTTTCGTCGGTGGCGTCGAATGAACAAAGAGACGTCCCTTTTGCCAAGCACGGTGATGTCCGCGCGAGCGCCTTCGCGCGCCTGATCAACTTATTCCCCCTTGGGGTGTCATCGGTTGCCTGATTGGCTCTCATCGGTACCGCGATCAACCTGCTTACTGAAAGAGATCTCTTGCTGAAGTGTACATATATAAATAATAACAACTAACAGCTAAACTAAGAACTACGCATAGGCAACTTTTTTTTTAACTGTAGCACTCATTGTGATCACAGTTACACGTTAACAATATCCGGTACGATCACAGTACCGTTCGTACGCTACAAGTTTTCTATTGTAACTTCGCAGTTTTATTGTCGTACATTAAGCATAGGAGCCTCAAAGCCGCCGGATCCGTTTATATGAGTGGGCATTCTCGCGGAGCGGGGCGAAGCCTCGAGCAGCGGCTGCGAAGTGGGGGAGCGTGACGTCGGCGGCCAACACCAGCACGCGGGCCTAGGATGGCGTCGTGTGGTTAGAGAAACGGGAGCAGATGCGCGCCTTGTGTAAAATGATGACGTCGCGCGGGAAACAAAACATGAAGACGCTGGCTCGCGCTCTCGGCTACTACGCCACATCGTTCTTGTTTAGGTGGCGTCGTGAGTCTTCATACGCGGTGATTCGCATATCGTAAACAACCAGCGTAGTGGTTGCCGCGTTGGAGCTCCAACGCAAACGAAGGTGTCTCAGCTGAACACAAAGAATCTCCTTAAGGAAATCAAGGTGTCCCAACACTACTCCAAACACGGACCCGTGCTTACGCATTTATAACGAACCTGCAACAGATCATGCCAAATTTTATTTTAAGTAACAATACAGGCTAAATATACCGGGTGTTCAAAATTAAGCTTTATGGTATTCTTAAAATTAGGCACTGGGAGGCACGTGAAGACAACCTGCGCAAGTAAGCTATGTGGCCAGGGGGACACAAAGTGAGATGATAATTATCGCTGTGAGCAGCGAATTAACTAAAATTTAATAATTAACTTTTTATTGACTGGAGTAAGTGTGTATGCTTGTATTCAAAAGTTAGAGGCAGTCGTGTTTCTACACAGTTTCACTTGGAGGAATTCTTCTAGCATGTCTGTGCTCCGAGATATCCAACTCCAAATTTTAAAAGCTCCTCCCTGATGTGACGCGGCTGTTGCGTGCGGTGTTTAGTCTGACAAAGGGGCGGAGGCATTGGCAAAGATAATAACTGCCCCCCTTCCTCTCACGGCTGGCGAAAAAAACAAAACAAAAAGAAACATCGAGGCCTAATTTTAAGAAAAGCATAAAGCTTAGTTTGGAACACCCTGCATTATCAGGCACAGCCGCCAAGCACATGGCTGTATTGAGTAACGTCCTTGTCCTATAAGCTCGGAGAAACCGATACCTGACTTCGCTACAGGTCTTCTTCCTCTTTCTGGGGTTTTACGCGCCAAAACCAGTTCTGGTTAGGAGGCGCGCCGTAGTGGAAGCCTCCGGATTACTTTTGACCACCCGTGGTTCTTTAACGTGCACTACAACGCAAGCACACGGGCGTTTTTGCATTTCGCCTCTATCGAAATGCGGCCGCCGCGGCCGGTATTCGATCCCGCGATCTCGTGCTCAGCAGCGCTGAGCTGACTGAGCCACCACGGTGGGCTACAGGTGTTGCTCTAGCCGTATAAAACGCGGGTTTATCGTGAGCAGAAACGGTGAATTTCGGTAAATAAGAAAGGCTACTATCATCATCATCATTGACAGAACCTGACCCCCCCCCCCTCAGAAAAAACCTGGATCCGCCCCTGACTGTAACGCGGCACCACCACGCCGCCAACCGCCGAGGTACGCACGATCAACAATACCTGGCCAGCAACGCGTTGGCCGTGCGTACACCTATCCAAGCCGTATGTCCAACGAGACCCCAGGAACACTGAGAAACCGTTCCCCTGCCTCTGATCGCAGCTTGACACCACCGCCTGCTCCTCGCGTGCACCGGTCACCGTCTCCCCGGCGCCGCTACCCGTCGCCTTCGCCGGAAAACTAGTTAGCGCGGCCGTTGGAGGTGAGGCCGCCGGACAGTCTTCGATTTTGACAGAAATACCTCCGCCGATTTGCATGTTCAAAAATAAGGTGTGTGTGCATGTAGACGGTGTCTCAACAATGGCCTTAGTGGACACAGGAGCGACCGTTTCAGTAATGAGTCTCGCATTCAAACGCCTGCTAGGACGAAAGGTGCTGTTTTCATGGGACCGTGCCGATATGTTTCGTGGAGTGAGTGGCGAACTATTATACCATGTAGGTCTGTGCAGTGTGAAAGTTAGCTTGGGCAGTGAAACATATAACGCGGAGGTCGTAGTTTTACCTTATGCTACGCATGACGTAGATCTGGGCCTCGATTTTCTGAAGCTGTGTGGTGCCAATGTTGATTGCCGAACGGGTGAAATAACTGTAGATTCGAGCCTTCCGACCGTATTTGTGGATCACCCGCCGTGTTACGAAAGTGAAAGTGCCCTTCGTGTGTCTGCAGATACCGTCGTACCGCCGCTGTCTGCCAGATGTGTCCCAGTCGCCTGTTCTCCTGCAAACGACAGAACATTCGATGCTACCGTAGAACCCGTTTCCCTTAGTTGCATTAAGAAGAATGTTCTGGTCCCCTATTGCACGCTGTCGGTTATTGACGGGCGTACTGGCTTATGGACGATAAATTGCTCCAATGAACCCACAAAACTACCAGAGGGTCTGAAACTTGCAGCTATTCGTGAACATCAAGTGTTGGCGCTCGCCATCCTCGCAGAAGGCCCCAATGCCACAGATGAGTCCCATTCAGCTGCATGCGCGACGGACACTTCCATAATGGCTATGGTAAACAAATCGCTCAGTACTAACCAACGTCAGCAGCTCGCGAACATTCTACGAAAGCACTCCGCAGTGTTCGACTTTTCCCAGCAAGAGGCTCCACCATCCTTTCCCCCTTCTCGTGTACAGCACTGCATAGACACAGGATCTCAGCAGCCACTGCGACAAAAGCCATACCGGGTGTCCCCTCCGGAACGCAAGGTCATCAATGACCAATCCGTGACATGCTAAAGAAAAACGTAATTCAAGAGTCGAGTAGTCCGTGGGCAGCCGCAGTAATTCTAGTCAGAATGAAAGATGGCACATGGCGATTTTGCGTTGATTACCGCCGCCTCAACGCCGTTACCAAGAAAGACGTATACATACCCGGTGCCACGGATTGATGATGCTATAGATTGCCTTTCTTCGGCCTCATACTTTTCGAGTGTAGACTTGTGGTACGGATACTGGCAGATTCCGATGCACAAGGCAGACAAGGAAACAACGGCATTCGTTACACCAGATGGACTTTTAGAATTTAATGTGATGCCGTTCGGGCTGTGTAACGCGCTCGCAACTTTTTAGCGATTCATGGACAACATTCTGCGTGGTTTGAAGTGGGAAGTCTGCATTTGTTATTTGGATGATGTCGTGATTTTCGGACACACGTTTTGTGAACACAACGCACGCCTCAATATTGTGCTAGAGTGCCTAGGCAAAGCACGCTTGCTATTAAACTGCAAGAAATGTCGCTTTGGAGAACGCCAAACGCTGGTTATAGGCCACCTAGTGGACAAAGAGGGAATGAGACCTGATCCAGCGAAAACGGCTGCGGTCGAAGCTTTTCCACAACGTCGCTCATTAAAAGAGCTGCGAAGCTTCTTGGGCCTTTGCTCATACTTCCGTCAGTTTATTCCCGGATTTGCTCACATCGCGCATCCACTGACGTGTCTGCTTCAGAAAGGCGTTCAATTTGACTGGACCCCAGAATGTGCGTCTGCTTTTCGTGAACTGAAGTTCCGTTTGACGTCCCATCCCGTTCTCAAACACTTCGACCCTGCGGCTCCAACAGAACTACACACGGATGCTAGCGGTATTGGTGTCGGCGCTGTTTTTATTCAACGCTTCGACACCAAAGAACACGTCGTAGCGTACGCGAGTCGCTCTCTAAGCAAGCCCGAGCGCAATTACACCGTCACGGAACAGGAATGTCTCGCAGTGATTTTCGCAATGCAGCGCTTTCGGTCATACCTGTACGGACGTCCTTTCACCATCATCACAGACCATCACTCTTTGTGCTGGCTTGTCAATCTGCGTGATCCATCTGGTAGACTTGCACGTTGGACCCTCCGTCTACAGGAGTACGACTTCACCGTTTCCTATAAAAGCGGTCGACGGCATGCCGACGCAGACTGCCTTTCGGGCTACCGCTTCCCACGACGGACTGTGACGCGTACAATTTGACCACTACATCGTATCCTTGGAGCCAGCATTTCCTAGTCTAAATACCTTTAAGACTGAGCAGCAAAACGACGACACTTTAAAGCAACTGCTGGCTGCAAAAAAGAAATCAACAGCCAATCGCTTTTGCACACGTGATGGGCTCCTATATAAGAAGAGTTATTTTACCACAGGCTCACGATATCTCCTCGTAGTCCCGAAAAGTCTAAGCACTTCCATCTTGCGGGCTATGCATGATGAACCAACCTTCGGTCATTTGTTAGCAGCTAGAACGCTTTGCCGTCTTCGAGAAAGATTTTACTGGCCCAATATGCATCAGACGACGCTGCAGTACGTGTCTAGCTGCAACGAATGTCAACGTCGCAAGCGTCCCACAAGTACTCCTCCCGGTAGATTACACCCTGTTCCACCTCCAAGGACTCCATTCGAGCAAGTCGGCGTCGACCTTGTCGGCCCGTTTCAACGGTCCTCTAATGGAAATTGTTGGATCGATGTGTGCACTGACCACCTGACACGCTACTGTGAGACGGCTGCCATACCATCGGCTACTGCAGCCGACGTGTGCGTTTTCTTGCTACGATTGATCATCCTCCCACACGGGCCTCCTAAAGTCGTTATTAGCGATCGTGCGCGACAGTTTACTGCAGATGTCGTGGAAGAGATGTTTCGTCTATGTTCAAGTTTTCGGCACTCTACGCCGTACCATCCCCAAACAAACGGCCTTACGGAACGCATCAACAGAACTCTCACGAAGATGTTGTCCATGTACACCTCAACAGATCACAAGAACTGGGACAGTGTTCTACCTTTCGTTACTTATGCATTTAACACCGCCCTGCACGAAACTACCGGCTACAGCCCCTTCTTTCTCCTTCATGCGCGGCCGCCACGTTATAGCCTTGACAGGATTTTCCCATTTATGAACCATGATGATGCCTGCATATCTGAGACCGTCTGTCGTGCAGAAGAAGCCCGACACCTTGCTTATTTGCGCACTCTTGCTTCACAAGATCGCTCGAAGGCACGTTACGACCGCCGACGCCGACACGTCCCATATGATCCAGGTGACTTTCTGTGGCTATGGACGCCAACAAGAAAACGTGGGTTATGCGAAGAACTACTGGCACACTATGTTGGACCTTATGTTGTTCTAGAGCGTATAAGCGAATTGAATTACCGTATAGCGTGCCTCCATTCAAATGGTCGACGCTCTTCAAAGACGGAAGTGACGCATGTTGCCCGGTTGAAGCCCTTTACCTCTCGAGATGCTGTTTGACTTGCCCGGTGGGCTTCGTCTGCGCGGGGGGATGTGTTACAAGCGTGAGAGTATTGTGTTATTTGGGTGTGTGCCATAAGATGTAGTGGGACACAGATAAGGGGGACGAAGAAGAGGACGTTTGCCAAGCGATTACGGAACCTTTGATATATTCTAATTATTCATTCTCAGATGCGTATATATTCCCACATTTATGTTTGTATTGTTGTATACATCTCCTTTCTGATTGTTATTTCAAACTACCCGGTTCTTGGCAAATCCCCCAGAGTGGGTATGTGCCAGTAACTCCAAGGCTCTACCTCTACCTAGGCTGGCGCTCAAGACCGTCGGTTGCGTCGTGTCCCAATAAACCCTGTCTTAAGACAATAACCCGTAACAATATATATATATATATATATATATATATATTAAAATGGGGGTGTTGGTCTTCAAGCAGGCCTGGATGGGGCGTTGCACAAGGCTATCCGAAAGGCAGGTCTGGTTACTGGCGAGCGCGAGCTAGAGCGTCAACAACAACCCTACTCATCGTCGACTACCTTTCCCAGACATCGAAGCGCGGACAACGCCTTCAGTACAATTACCCCCCGTGGAATAAAGAGCCATCCTGGCGGCCTAAGGGTAAGAAAACACAGGGGGATCGTAGCACTGCTTGAGTCTGGACACGTGGACAATTTCATGGCCGCGACGACGATGGTCAGAAGATGGTTCTAACGGCTCGATGAGATAGTTCACAGGAGATGTTTGTTGAAGTACACGATATGGACCCTGGTACTTGGAGACCAGCTTCGTTGAAAGGCCAGGTGTAGTGGACGGGACACGCAGCCAGACTAGCGAGCCAGGAGAATAGCACGTAGTCGTAGTGGATGCATCGTCGTGTTGTTTCTGGCGCCACTGGTATTGTGATGTGAATGAACGTGCAAGTTGGCGGCATTCTTCAGCGTATGTAGCTGCTTGAGATAGAGTTGTGGATTCTGAGGCGTCGGGCCGGTATAAAAGAATAGTGTCCATGGTGCAAGAAGGTTCGCGTCCGTGAAGGAGAAAGAAAGGGGAGCATCCAGTTGTGATTTGAACGGCAGTGTTGTAAGCGAACGTAACAAAAGGTAGTACTCGGTCCCAATTGGAGTGATCTGACGAGACGTACATAGCAAGCATGTCGCCCAGGGTTCGGTTAAAACGTTCTGTCATCCCGTTGGTCTGTGGGTGATAGGCAATGGTGGTGCGGTGAACGACGCGGCATTCAGGAAGCAATGCTGCGATGACGTCGGAGAGGAATACACGACCACGGTCACTCAGCAACTCTCGAGGAGCTCCATGACGAAGGACGAGATTGTGAAGAATGAAAGTGGCAACGTCTTTTGCTGTGGACGACGGAAGAGGTGAAGTTTCGGCATACCGTGTGAGGTGATCGACGGCAACGATTAACGAATGGTTACCGTCTGGTGTACTGGGAAGGGGACCGTAGATGTCGATGCCGACGCGGTCAAATGGTCGGGCGGGGCATGGCAGAGGTAATAAGGGGCCGGCGGCGTGTTGAGGAGGAGTCTTGCGTCGCTGGCACGTGGAACATGACCGAACATACTGTCGAACATAACGGTACATGCCACGCCAGTAATACCGAAGCCTAATACGTGAATACGTCTTCAGGAAACCTGCATGGCCACATTGAGGGTCGTCGTGGAAAGTGGAGCAGATTTCGGAGCGCAGGTGGCGGGGAATGACGAGGAGCCACTTACGGCCGCCGGGGGTGTAATTCCGGCGGTACAGCACGTCTTCCCGAGTGGTGAAGTGCTCAGCCTGCCGACGCAATTTCCGAGAAGTGGGAGCAGAAGTCCGGCCAGCCTGAAGGTCTAGAATGGAAGCCACCCACGGGTCCTTGCGCTGCTCAGATGGCATGTCAGAGATGGCAAGTGCGGTGGTATCGCAGGTAGTATTTGTGAAGCAGACAGGGTCGGGAGGCAAGGGTGAACGGGAGAGGGCGTCTGCATCCGAATGTTTCCGACCAGAGCGATACACCACGCGGATGTCGTATTCCTGGAGGCGCAATGTCCATCGAACGAGGCGACCACTTGGATCTTTTAGTGACGACAACCAGCACAGGGAGTGGTGGTCGGTCACTACGTCAAAGGGGCGCCCGTACACGTAAGGACAAAATTTCTCTATGGCCCAAATTATGGCAAGACATTCTTTTTCAGTCACCCAATAGTTGCCTTCGGCTTTGTTGAGAGTTCGGCTTGCATAGGCAACGACGTACTCTTCAAACCCATCTTTCCGTTGAGCAAGAATAGCGCCTAACCCGACACCGCTGGCGTCCGTGTGGATCTCAGTGGGTGCAGAGGGGTCGAAGTGTCTCAGTATAGGAGGCCACGTAAGGAGACGGCGCAATTCGTTGAAAGTGTCGTCGCAAGCAGGAGACCAAGCTGAAAGGTTATTACTGCCAACGAGGAGCTTGGTCAAAGGGTTGATGATCATAGCGAAATTGCGGATAAAGCGTCGGAAATAAGAACACAGGCCGATAAAGCTGCGGAGATCTTTCATGGTACTTGGTTTGGGAAACGCGGAAATGGCTGTAAGTTTGGCAGGGTCGGGGAGAATACCGTCCTTCGAAACAACATGACCCATAATCGTAAGCTTTCGAGCAGCGAAGTGGCATTTCTTGAAGTTCAGTTGCAGTCCTGCAGCTGAGAGGCAAGCGAGCACTTGTTCGAGGCGAGTTAGATGGGACGCAAGATCGGAGGAAAAGACCACAATGTCGTCTAAATAACAAAGGCAAATATGCCACTTGAGGCCTCGAAGGATCGTGTCCATCATGCGCTCGAAAGTAGCAGGCGCGTTGCAGAGGCCGAAGGGCATAACTGTGAACTCATAAAGGCCATTGGGCGTCACAAAAGCCGTTTTTTCGCGATCGGCCTCCGCTATCGGTACCTGCCAGTATCCCGAGCGCAGATCTAAGGACGAGAAGAATTCTGCTCCCTGTAGGCAGTCCAGGGCATCGTCGATGCGTGGTAGAGGGTACACATCTTTGCGGGTTATTCGATTAAGACCGCGGTAATCCACGCAGAACCTGATGGATGCGTCCTTTTTCTTTACCAGCACAACTGGAGAGGCCCAGGGACTGCTGGAGGGCTGAATTATTCCACGTTTCAGCATATCGTCTACCTGCTCATCGATGACACGGCGTTCTGCAGTCGACACACGATATGGGCGCTGGCGCAATGGTGCTTGTTGACCGGTATCGATCCGATGAACAACTGCTGATGTTCGACCTAAGGAAGACTGGTTGTCGTCGAAGGAGGCTCGAAAACGCTGCAGGAGTTGCACAATCTCCTTGTGCTGCGCAGGTGTGAGGGCGGAATCGACGGCATTTAAGAATATGTCGACAGGATCATCGGTGCCAGCGGCAGGAGCGACGGCACAAATCGGTAGTGATGCCTTATCTCCAAGCATTGCATCCTCGAAAAGGCAGTCAAAAGTCTCGAAGCTCCCCAGACACTAGCCGCATAGTAGAAGTGACGGACATGCAGATACATTGCACACGTAGATAGCCGCAGAACCATTGCAGAAGTTGATGACAGCCCACGGGAGGAGGAAGTTTCGGCGCCGAGCAGGAGCTGCAGATGGCGAAAACAAAACAGGTGAGTTGGCGGCGACAGGCGAAAACACAGGCACCAGAACGACGGACAAAGGGGCGATGTGGACGTCAGCCGCGGCAAACACTCTAGGAGGAGTGTGGTCGTCGAGGTCAGGGCACGGCGTCGACAATGTGAGTTCGGCACGAGCGCAGTCCACGAGGGCTTGATGAGTAGACAGAAAACCCCATACTAGGATTACGTCGTAGGATGATCGGGGCAGGACGACAAACTTAACGGCATACATAACATTTTGAATAATTACACGGCCTGTGCACTGAGCGGTAGGCTTGACGTGATGCGAGGTCGTCGTACGCAGGTAAACATCGGTAAGCGGGGTGGTCATTTATCTCAGATCGCGGCACAATTTTTCGCTTATTACAGAAACAACAGCTCCTGTGTCGACAAGTGCACGTACGGCGATACCTTCTACCAATAAATCAATTTCGTTAGGCGGGTAAAAATGAGGTCTTGGAGAGTTCGATGACAGCGCAGTTCTTGCCTCGGGAACTGCGGCTGTTAGTTTTCCTCTCGTGCGGGGCTAGGTCGGCGAAGCATCGGGGAGATGGATCGGCGAAGGGGAGAATATGACCATCGTGAGTCACACGGGCGGCGTGTAAAAAACGGGTCGGCGACAGGCGAAGGAACGCGTGGTGAGTGCTGAGCACCTTGATAGGTTGGCGAAGCCACACCATGTTGAGAGCGGAAGCTGCGACGGTGACAGTGGCGGGCTTTATGGCCCGCAAGACCACATGCGAAGCATATAGGCCGGTTATCAATGGTGCGCGACGGATTCACAATAGATGGCCCGGTTGGCGAAGAAGGATGGGGCACCGTGCGTGAGGGTGGCGGCGACGTGTAGAAGGACCCGGTGGCCCGGTAGGCGCTAGAAAGAGATGGGGCATGTGGTCTGGCAAGAACGGCAGCTTAAGTTAATGGCGTAGGGACAGGCAACGCCGGAGGGGCTGCTGGTAGTGCCTGGGCGACTTGCGTCTCAATTACCTGACGAAGAGGTGGGTCTAAAGATGACGGCGCTGGCTCAGGTGTGTGGGCGACAAGGGAAAGTTGACGTGCAACTTCCTCGCGGATGAACTACTTTATGTGTGGTAACAAAACGGTGTGATCGGCAGTGGCGTCGCTGGCAAGGGTGGAAATGTCTGCTGTATCTTGAGCAGCAAGGCGCTTCGACGCACGCTGCTTTCGCAGCTCGTCGTAAGTCTGGCAGAGTTGTTTCACGTCAGCTACCGTCTGGGGGTTCCTAGCTACAAGCATCTGAAATGCGTCGTCGTCGACTCCTTTCATCATTTGCTTTATTTTTTCTCCTTCGGTGAGAGATTGGTCGACGCGCTTGCACAGGGAGAGAACATCTTCGATGTAGCTTGTAAATGTCTCCTCCCTGCGTTGGACTCGACTGCGCAAGCGCTGTTCCGCGCGAAGCCGGCGCACGGCGGGACGACCGAAGACCTCCGCGACGGCTGCCGTGAAGGCCGACCAGTTCGTGATTTCGGTTTCATGATTTTTGAACCAGAGGCTGGCTGAATTAGTTATGTAAAAGTGAACGTGCGTGAGCTTGGCGCGGTCATCCCATTTGTTACAAGAGCTCACTCGTTCGTACTCGGCGATCCAATCCTCGACGTCCTGGTCGTCGGTGCCGCTAAATATAGGTGGGTCGCGTTGTCGGGGCACGCCAGCACAGTGGATTGTCGTTGGCACGGGAGCAGCTTGCGGTGGGCCAGGATCCGTCATGGTGAAAGCTGCTGGTAGCATCCGGCTGCGAAGTTCCAGGATGAACAGTACCCCGCTACCTCCACCACTTAAAATGGGGGCGTTAGTCTTCAAGCAGGTCTGGATGTGGCGTTGCAGAAGGCTATCCGAAAGGCAGGTCTGCTTACTGGCGAGCGCGAGATAGAGCATCAACAACAACCACACTCATCGTCGTCTTCCTTTCCCAGACATCGAAGCGCGGTCAATCGCCGTCAGTACAATATATATATATATATATATATATATATATATATATATATATTGCGCCTTCAGGAAAACTCCATTGCGCCTCCAGGAATACGACATCCGCGTCGTGTATCGCTCTGGTCGGAAACATTCGGATGCAGACGCCCTCTCCCGTTCGCCCCTGCCTCCCGATCCTGTCTGCTTCACAAATACTACCTGTGATACCACCGCTCTTGCCATCTCTGATATGCCATCTGAGCAGCGCAAGGACCCGTGGGTGGCTTCCATTCTAGACTTTCAGTCTGGCCGGACTTCTGCTCCCACTTCTCGGACGTTGCGTCGGCAGGCTGAGCACTTCGCCACTCGGGAAGACGTGCTGTACCGCCGGAATTACACCCCCGGCGGCCGTAAGTGGCTCCTCGTCATTCCCCGCCATCTGCGCTCCGAAATCTGCTCCACTTTCCACGACGATCCTGTGATGTGTGGTGCGCGACGGTTATATTTGTGGTGTGCGACAAGATGCGGTACATTCAAAACAAGAAGCAGACGACAAGGAGAGCACGCGCCGCTCTACCGCGCCGCGCCGAAGACGACGACGCCGAAGACCGTCCGGCGCGTGAACACGCGGCACAAGAAAAACACAAAAAAAGCGAATCCAATCACAAAGGAACACGGAGCCTCGAACAGCCAACGAGAAGTCGACGAATCGACCAGAGCAGCAGAAAAAGGAGCCGCGCTGGCAGTAGGGGGCGAAGTTCCAGAAGCGGCACCAGGACAAGGTCGGCCACCGGATCGGGAGTTGAAGACGGCCGTCTGGTTCCGGACCCGAGCCACCAGGACTTCACCCGGCCGGGGCCTCCTGCCAACCCATTCCTGGGCGCCGCCACTCCATCCGTTCGAGAACTGCTGCCCGAGGCCGGCAAGCGTCTGCGCCCGTGGGCAGAACGAGAGCTGTCGGGCTACGCGCCCGAGCTCCACGACCAGCTGCCCGACCAGAACGCCGCCGCCGTCAACCCCTGCTGCCAAGCCGCCTGCCTTCCCGGGCATCGCCACCCTGCCCGATAATCAACTGCTGCTGCCCGAGGCCGGTGAGCGCCTGCGTCCGTGGGCAGAACGTGAGCTGACGGGCTACGAGCCCGAGTGCCACGATCAGCTGCCCGACCAGAACGTCACCACCGTCGGTCCGTGCTGCCGAGCTGCCTGTCTTCTTCCTCCGAGCCAGAGCTGCCATGCTCTGGTAGCCGGTCCGATACAGCGACCTTTGGTGACACCAACAACGCTTCTCTCGTCGTCTCCGCTTCGCCGCGTCGAGACTGTAGTGCATACGCACACCCGCAGCCTGCCCGAACTTGCCTCATAACATTAGCGTTCCAGCTACGTGTTTTCATGTTATCTTTGTGTGTTTGTTTTTTATGGGTTAATTTTCGTTTCTAGTTTTATTAAAAGTTTGTGTGTGTGTTTCCCGACAAAGGGCTTTGTCCTCGATTAGGTTCTGGGAGGCTTCGCCTCAGAGAACCGCCAGAAAATATAACACGAAAGAACCTGCACATCACAGACCCACAATGTGGTCACACAGGTTTCCTGACGACGTATTCACGTATTTGGCTTCGGTACTACTGGCGTGGCATGTACCGTTATGTTCGACAGTATGTTCGATCATGTTCCACGTGCCAGCGACGCAAGACTCCTCCTCAACACGCCGCCGGCACCTTATTACCTCTGCCATGCCCCGCCCGACCATTTGACCGAGTCGGCATCGACATCTACGGTCCCCTTACCAGTACACCAGACGGTAACCGTTGGTTAATCGTTGCCGTCGATCACCTCACACGGTATGCCGTAACTTCACCTATCCCGTCGTCCATAGCAAAAGATGTTGCCACTTTCATTCTTCACGATCTCGTCCTTCGTCATGGAGCTCCTCGAGAGTTGCTGAGTGACCGTGGTTTCCTCTCCGACGTCATTGCAGCATTGCTTCCTGAATGCCGCGTCGTTCACCGCACCACCAGTGCCTATCAACCACAGACCAACGGGATGACGGAACGTTTTAACCGAACCCTGGGCGACATGCTGGCTATGTACGTCTCGTCAGACCACTCCAATTGGGACCGAGTACTACCTTTTGTTACGTTCGCTTACAACACCGCTGTTCAAATCACAACTGGATTCCCCCCTTTCTTTCTCCTGCACGGACGCGAACCTTCTTGCACCATGGACACTATTCTTTTATACCGGCTCGACGCCTCAGAATCCACAACTCTATCTCAAGCAGCTACTTACGCTGAAGAATGCCGCCAACTTGCACGTTCATTCACATCACAAGACCAGTGGCGCCAGAAACAACACCACGATGCATCCACTACGACTACGTGCTATTCTCCTGGCTCGCTAGTCTGGCTGCGTGTCCCGTCCACTACACCTGGCCTTTCCACGAAGCTGGTCTCCAAGTACCAGGGTCCATATCGTGTACTTAACCAAACATCTCCGGTGAACTACCTTATCGAGCCGTTTGAACCGTCTTCTGACCATCGTCGCCGCGGCCAAGAAATTGTCCACATGTCCCGACTCAAGCAGTGCTACGATCCCTCTGTGTTTTCTTGCCCCAAGGTCGCCAGGATGGCTCCTTATTCCGCGGGGGGTAATTGTACTGAAGGCGAATGACCGCTCTTCGATGTCTGGGAAAAGACGACGACGATGAGTGGTGGTTGTTGTTGACCTCTAGCTCGCGCTCGCCAGTAACCAGACCTGCCTTTCGAATAGCCTTCTACAACGCCACGTCCAGGCCTGCTTGAAGACCAACACCCCCATTTTAATATATTGTTACAAGCACGGGGAAAAGGGGTTTATTTAGGCGTGCTAGAGCAGGAACAGCAGGCTGCTCTACTCTGCGCTGCTCAATGGCCGCTGCACAGTCGTCGTCCTTCTCCTCTTTCTCCTTTTGATCCGCACGTGCCTTTTAAGCACTTGGACGCAACATACCTCCCCTCGCAGACAAAGCCCACTGGGCGAGTCAACTGGCTTGTCGTGGCGTGCATGATTTCAACCTGGCGACATGCGCGACTTGTGTCCGAGCAGAGCGTCGACCAGTGTTCGTGAGGCGCGCGAGAGTGTAGTTCACGTCGCTGATCTTCTCGATGAGAACATACGGTCCCTCGTAGTTTGCCAGCAGCTTTTGGCACAAGCCGCGCTTCCTTGTGGGGGTCCAAAGCCAAACGAGATCACCAGGGTGATATGTACCAGGCCGATGTCGTGCATCGTAGCGTGCTTTGGAGTTTTCTTGCGACGCCAAAGTCCGAAGACGCGCAAGTCGCCGAGCCTCTTCAGCGTGGCATAGCGTATCCGCGACCGCAGGATTGTCGTGGTGGTAAAAAGGGAGGACAGTGTCGAGCGTATACCGGGGCGGGCGAGCATATAGAAGGAAGAAGGGGTTGTAACCGGTTGTCTCATGTTTGGCGGTGTTGTATGCGTAAGTAATAAACGGTAGAACTTCATCCCAATTCTTATGATCGGACGCAACATACATGGAAAGCATATTCGTGATCGTTCGATTAGTGCGCTCAGTGAGGCAATTCGTTTGCGGATGATACGGCGTCGAGTGCCTGAGGTGCGAGTCACATAAATGTAGAAGCTCTTCCACGATGTCCGCTGTGAATTGACGTCCCCGGTCGCTTATAATAACACAAGGCGGTCCATGTCGCAGAACAATAACGTGAAGTAAAAAGAGCGATACTTCGGTGGCAGTGGCTGATGGTATAGCCGCCGTCTCGCAATAGCGCGTTAAATAGTCGGCGCAGACAATTATCCAGCGGTTCCCCTTAGATGACTGAGGAAAAGGTCCTAACAGGTCAATTCCAACTTGCTGAAAGGGCAAGCTTGGAGGCGGCACAGGTTGAAGGAGACCAGATGGGGCAGTGGTTGGACGTTTCCGACGTTGGCACTGTATGCAGCTGGCGACATACAACTCAACCGAATGTCGCATCCGGGGCCAGTAAAAACGTTCTTGAATGCGATAAAGGGTGTGCACAGTGCCTAGGTGACCTGAGGTAGGGTCATCGTGCATAGCCCGAAGGATTGCTGGCCGGAGGCGTTCCGGCACCACTAGAAGGAAGCGTGCCCCCGTGCTTGAGTAGTTCCTTTTGTACAGGAGCCCGTCACGTACACAGTAGCTGCTTGTTGCAGTAGAACGGGCTGAAGTGAAGAGTGGCTCCAATTTGGTGTCTGTCCGTTGCTCTGCTTTGAAGGCATCGATATCAGGAAAAGCGGGTGTCACAGAGGCAACGAGATGATCAAAATCGTCTGCGTCGCAGTCCGTCGTGGTAAGCGGCATACGGGAAAGGCAGTCTGCGAAGAAGGTATGTTGCGTCAGCATGTTTTCGGCCACTCTTGTAGGACACAGTGAAGTTATATTCCTGCAACCTCAAAGCCCAACGCGCAAGGCGACCACAAGGGTCGCGAAGGTTCACGAGCCAGCACAGGGAATGGTGGTCTGTGACGACTAGGAATGGGCGTCCGTACAAGTAAGAGCGAAATCGCTGAACAGCAAAGATTACAGCGAGGCATTCTTGCTCTGTCACTGTGTAATTGCTTTCAGGTTTGCTTAATGAGCGGCTTGCATAAGCAATCACGTGCTGACGGTCGTCATAGCGTTGGACCAAGACGGCACCCAGACCAACGCCACTAGCATCTGTGTGGATTTCTGTCGGCGCAGCTGGATTGAAGTGGCGAAGGATAGGTTGGGAGGTCAGCAGGAACTTCAACTGACGAAATGCAGGAATCGCACTCGGGTGTCCACTCAAACCGTGCATCTTTATGTAGCAGATTTGTCAGAGGATAGGCGACGTCAGCAAAACCAGGAATAAATCGGCGAAAGTAAGAGCAAAGGCCCAGAAAACTACGAAGTTGCTTCACTGACTGCGGTGCACTGAATGCCTCAACAGCTGCCGTCTTGAGGAGATCAGGCCGGATACCGTCTTTGTCAACAAGATGGCCCAGCACAAGGGTTTGACGGTCACCAAAGTTGCATTTCTTGGAGTTCAGAACCAGACCAGCGTTCTTGATGCAGTCAAGGACAATATCCAGGCGGGTATTGTGCTCATTGAATGTGCGCCCGAATATAACAACGTCGTCAAGATAGCACATACAGATGTTCCACTTTAACCCACGCAGAATGGTGTCCATGAACCGTTCAAAGGTTGCTGGAGCGTTGCACAACCCAAATGGCATCACATTGAATTCGAATAATCCATCCGGAGTTATGAAGGCTGTTTTCTCCTTGTCTGCCGGGTGCATCGGGATTTGCCAATATCCTGAGCGTAGGTCCACTGAAGAAAAATAAGAGGCCGAATGAAGGCAATCAATTGCATCATCAATCCGGGGCAGCGGATAGACATCCTTCTTAGTCACGGCGTTTAATCTTCGATAATCGACGCAAAATCTCCAGTTACCGTCTTTCTTTCTGACGAGTATGACCGGAGCTGCCCAAGGACTCGAGGACTCTTGTATTATCCCATTTTTCATCATGTCACTCACTTGTTCCCCGATTATCTTGCGCTCGTTAGGCGAGACGCGATAAGGCTTTTGCCTGATCGGGCGCGCAGATCCCGTATCGATAGTATGGCGTGTTCGATACTCGGGAATCGAGAACGCTTTGTCCGGCTGCGCAAAGTCAAACACTGACAGATGCTTAGAAAGCGTATCCACCAAGGTATGACGCCTTGTGCTGAGCGACTTGTTTATCATAGACAGAAACTTTTTTGTCTGAGACGTGGCGAAGGTCAGCAGGTTCACACGGTGGGTCTGTTAGTACGGCTATGGACGAAGACGTGTAGTTAGTAAAGTAGGCAAGTTTCAAGCCGTTTGGAAGCGAGACGGGTTCTGCCGAGCAGTTGGTCGTCCACAAGCCAGCACGCCCGTTGCCGATGGATACCACACAATGAGGGACAAAAACGTTCTTCTTCACACAATTTAGATGCATTGGCTCTACGGAGGCATCGAAACAGTCTGGAACATCACCGCGACATACAACCGGCATGCACACAGAGGTAGACGCAGGCACAACAGTATCTGCGGATACACAAAGTTCACCTTGACAGCAAGTCTCCTCTAAGAGCCCGGGCGAAACATGGCCATCGACGAAAACTTCCCCCGTGCGACAATCGACGGTCGCACCACACTGTCGCAAAAAGTCGATGCCCAAGATCACTTCGTGCGTCGATCGGGGAATAACTACAAATTCCGTCGCGAAAACTCCACCAGCCAAGGATACTTCAGCAGTGCATACACAAACAGGACGCAACGACTCGCCGCTCACTCCACAAAACGTTGCAGCCTGGTCCCACCGAAATACAACTTTGCGCCCCAACCGACCTTTAAAACTGAGACTCATTACGGATACAGTTGCTCCGGTATCCACTAAAGCCATTACAGAAACACCATCAACAAGTACATGCACTTTGTTCTTAATCATAGCAACTGCAGGGGGCATTTCTGTCGATAGCACGCGTCGAGCGACCTCACCCCCATCGGCCGCGCTAGCTAGTTTTCCGGTTGCGAAGACGAGGTGGAGCGGCGCACTGGCGATGGAGATTGACGTAAACGAGGTGCACGAGAGGAAGGTGGTGGCGTCAAGCTCCTGTCAGATGCCGGCGAGCGGCTCCGATAGCTTCTCGTCCAGTAATCGTTGCCGGGAGGAGCGCCAGCTGACCAAGAGGTGGTGTACGGCCGTTGAGTTGCCCTCGCAGGAAGTGTGGTCCTGGTTGAAAACCTGGATCGATCATTCCACGTTGTTGGGCGACGATTGCAAAACCTCGCTATGTGGCCCGCGACACCGCATTGGAAACACACCGGCAGAGGCCGCACATTTCGATGTTCCTCCATGTAGTCACGCGTGTTGCTGTCGATTGCATAGCCAGCAGGTGGATCACATTCATCATGGCTAGGCATCGGCTGCCGGGAGACGTGCGTGCGGCGAGGTCGTTGGTCGTAGTCATGATCGTAATAGCTCATGGTCCCTCTCGTTTGTGGGGTAGACCTATACTCAATGGTCGCTGCGTGAGCCGTCGGTTGCCAAGCGGTCGAAACGGCCGTGTTGCTCATCTCGTGTGGTGAGTACGCACCAGTGATGCCGGGTGTGCGACGGTAAATCTCTTCCCGATAGAGCAACTCTTGACGAACAATTTGCCGTATAGTTGATGAAAGGTCAACACACGAGCTCGGCTCTACACTTGCCACCGTTGTGACATTAGCCAGACGACCAAACTTCGGTATTATTCGTCGCATCTTCAGCGTCTCAAAGGGCCTGCAGTGGCGAATGACGTCAGACACGGCATCCAAGCTTTCTTTACCGATCAGAAAATTGTAGACGTCTTCGGCTACTCCTTTCAACAAATGTCCAACTTTGTCATCTTCAGACATTTGAGAGTTGACTATCTTACACAGTTTTAACACTTCTTCAATATAAGTTGTACAGGTTTCGCCGCGAACCTGAGCTCTTTGCGAAAGCGTCTGTTCAGCGTGTTTCTTTTTTGCACTAGAGTCTCCAAAACACGCTCTGAGTTCCTCGACGAAAAACTCCCATGAAGTTAGCGTATCTTCGTGATTCTCATACCAGACGAGCGCTGTGTCGGTAAGGGAAAACACAACATTGGACAACTGCGCGGTCGGGTTCCAACCATTACACCGGCTCACCCTTCGGTAGTTCGTGAGCCACTCGTCGACATCCTCTCCGGCTTTTCCTCCGAAAATCAGTGGCACCCGATAGTATTGACACGGAACGCCAGGTGCTGGCCTTGAAACTGCGTCAGAGCCGTCGGGAATCTGGCAGGCGTATTCAGGCATGTCAGGTGAGGGTGGCGGAAGTCCGGCAAGTCGACGGCTTCGGCGAAGTTGTAGCAGCGTTGGCTCCTTGGTTACCAGGTGTACCCCGCACCTCCACCAATTTGTTACAAGCACCGGGAAAAGGGGTTTATTTAGGCGTGATAGAGCAGGAACAGCAGGCTACGAACAGCAGGAATGGCCGCTGCACAGTCGTCGTCCTTCTCCTCTTTCTCCTTTTGATCCGCACGTCCCTTTTAAGCACTTGGACGCAACAATATATATATATATATATATATATATATATATATATATATATATATATACGAGTGCATACGGCAGGCATTGCCAAATCCTGACTGGGAGCTTACCACTGTCGTTGAAAAGAAAAGTGTACAATCATTGCATTCTACCGGTGCTAACATATGGGGCAGAAACTTGGAGGTTAACAAAGAAGCTCGAGAACAAGTTAAGGACCGCACAAAGAGCGATGGAACGAAAAATCTTAGGAGTAACGTTAAGAGACAGGAAGAGAGCGGTGTGGATCAGAGAACAAACGGGGGTAGACGATATTCTAGTTGACATTAAGCGGAAGATATGGAGCTGGGCAGGCCATGTAATGCGTAGGATGGATAACCGGTGGACCATTAGGGTTACAGAATGGATACCAAGAGAAGGGAAGCGCAGTCGAGGACTGCAGAAAGTCAGGTGGGATGATGAGGTTAGGAAATTCGCAGGCGCAAGTTGGAATACGCTAGCGCAAGACAGGGGTAACTGGAGATCGCAGGGAGAGGCCTTCGTCCTGCAGTGGACATAAAGATAGGCTGATGATATATATATATATATATATATATATATATATATATATATATATATATATATATTGCGAGACAGCTGTTCAACCTCGACGGTTTATTATGCAGGCCGCGCGCTGAAGCGAATGGCGCTGGCCTTGATGATGAGTATATACAGATGAAGAAGATGAAGGGGTAATATAATGCTCACAAAATTACCCCCGCGCATGGAAGCGGCCAACCTGGCCGCTGGCTATGGCGGCGAACGCCGTATGAAAGGCTTTAAACGTGAAACATGCACAATCTCTGTGGTACGGCAGCGGCCGTCCAAAGGCGTAACAACGGGCGCGACACGATAGTTAACTGGCGAAGTCTGTTCCTGAACTGTGTAAGGCCCGACAAAACGGGACTGAAATTTCTCGCATAAACCAGGAACGCGAACTGGAGTGCACAGCAACACTTCGTCTCCAGGCTGGAAGGAAACGACATGGTGGGATGCATCATAGCGAGTTTTGCGGTCTTGTTGACTGGCGTCGGTGTTGAGGCGGGCGTGTTGGCGACACTGGGTAATTCGCGAAACAAATTGCTCACACGTTGATGTGGACGATGGCACGGGGACGTCAAAGAAAGAGACGTCGAGGACAGTGATTGGTTGACGACCATACACAAGGAAAAAGGGCGAGTACCCCGTTGTGCGTTGGACGGCCGTATTGTAAGCGAAGGTGACGAATGGGAGAATAACATCCCAATTGGTGTGATCAGGGTTGATGTACATTGAAATCATGTCGGACAGCGTACGATGAAAGCGTTCTGTGAGGCCATTAGTTTGAGGGTGGTAGCTGGAAGTCGTTGTATGGATGGTATTGGACGCACGGAGAACATCGTCGAGAAGTTTAGACAGAAAGGTCCTGCCGCGGTCACTCAAAAGAATACGTGGGGCTCCGTGTCGTAAAAAGATGGTTTCCAAGAAAAAGGATGCAACCTCCGCTGCGGAACCGGAAGGTAGTGCGGCTGTTTCAGCGTACCGTGTCATGTGGTCTACAGCTGTGACAATCCATCGTTTACCGCCAGCCGATAAGGGTAGTGGTCCATACAAGTCGATACCAACTACAGCGAAAGGAGCTTCAGGACACGGGACAGGTTGTAGCAGTCCAGCCGGAGGTGAGGTCAGTCGTTTGGGGTGTTGGCAGATCGAACAGGAAGCCACGTATTTTGCTACGCTTGTTGCAAGTCCAGGCCAAGAGAGGCGGCTGCGAATTCGCTCATAGGTTTTATGAAAACCAAAGTGCCCGGCAGTGGGATCGTCATGAAAGGTCTCCAGTATCTGGGTCCGAAGTGATCGGGGAACTACAGGGACCCAACGGTGTCCTTCGGGATGAAACACGTACCGGTATAGCACCGAATTTTTAATCTTGTGGTTCTTCAACTGCCGACGGAGTCGAGCGTTAGGTGTGCTAGAGGACCCACGAATACGTTCCATAACGGAGTGGCAGTAGGGGTCACTATGTTGGCAAGTTGCAAACGTATGAGAATGGTTAGGTGGGAGCCGGTCGAGAGCTGCGAGTGAAGGAAATGCAGGAGAGACGTCCGGCGGGTTGCTCACGGAAGGTGGTAAGCAGGCAGTGTTTGAAGACGGTGGTAGGGGACAACGAGAGAGAGCATCGGCATCCTGGTGTTCCTTTCCAGACTTGTAGGTGACGTCGAAGTCGTATTCTTGTAAACGAAGTATCCAACGGCCTAGACGGCACGTTAAATTTTTTACCGTCGCCAACCAGCACAAGGCGTGGTGATCAGTAACGACCGTAAAGTGGCGGCCGTGCAGATAAGGCCGGAATTTTTGGACGGACCAAACAACGGCAAGACACTCTTGCTCGGTAATCGTATAATTTTTCTCTGCAGGTGTTAGCGTGCGACTTGCGTATGCGACCACACGTTCTTCGGAAGTTTGCTGACGTTGCAGAAGAACAGCGCCGATACCATGGCCGCTGGCGTCAGTATGTAGAAGAGTGGGTGCGGTGTTGTCGAAATGACAAAGCACAGGTTCGGACGTGAGGGCATGCTTGAGGGCGTCAAAAGCAGTTTGGCATTCGTCCGACCATACATAGGGAGCTCCAGAAGGAAGTAGTTGATGGAGCGGCGCCGCAATGGTGGCAAAGTTACGTATGAAGCGCCGGAAATACGAAGCTAGGCCAAGGAAGCTGCGCAAGTCTTTGGCACGTTGAGGCCTGGGGAAGCGCAGGACAGCGGTAATCTTATCGGGGTCAGGTCGAATTCCCTCCTTGCTGACAAGGTGTCCGAGTACTTTAATGGTTTTGCTGGCGAAGTGGCACTTTTTTGTATTCAGCTGAAGGCCAGCAGCAGAGAGGCATGTCAAGACTTCGTCGAGGCGCTGCAAGTGCTGGTGGAAGGTCGACGAAAATATGACGATGTCGTCAAGGTAGCATAAGCAAGTCTTCCACTTTAGGCCCCGTAGTACAGTGTCAATCATCCGCTCAAATGTGGCGGGAGCATTACACAGGCCGAAAGGCATTACGTTAAATTCGTAAAGTCCATCGGGAGAGGCAAAGGCAGTTTTTTCCTTGTCTTCTTCGTGCATGGGGATCTGCCAGTATCCGGAGCGTAGATCAAGGCTGGTGAAATACTCCGCGCCTTGTAATGAATCTAACGCATCATCGATTCGGGGAAGTGGATATACATATTTACGGGTTATTTTGTTCAAGGCATGGTAGTCTACGCAAAATCGCACTGAGACGTCTTTCTTACGCACCAAAACGACAGGTGACGACCAAGGGCTTGAGGAAGGGCGGATGATGCTTTGTTTCAGCATGTCGGCAACGTGGGTATCGATGATCTGGCGTTCGGCGGAAGAAACACGATATGGCCGCCGGCGCACGATGGAAGTTCCATCTGTGTGTATGCGATGAGCCGTGGCAGAAGTCTGTCCCAGAAGAGGAGAGTGCACGTCGAAGGAGTCTTTATGCTTGGATAACAACGCCAGTTACTCTTCTGTCTGCTGTGGCGTTAGATCAGTGCTGATTGCACTAGCGAGAACAGAAGCAGGGGCTGGCTCTATAGCGGTAGGTGCCCGTGAAACAGCAGTAGTCGAGGTAAGCACACAGACAGGCTGAGTGTCCAAGACGCAAATGACAACAGCGCCTTTAGGAAGAAGTACTGGCTCAGTGGTTGTGTTGAGTACAGCCAAAGTGGCCGTACCGTTGGTGAAGCGAACAAGGCTAGGTGCCAGAGCAATCCCTTTGGATAGGCAACGAGCTGATGGTACAACTAAAACGTCACCATCGGCGATGTCAGAGTTAACAACAAGAAGTTGTTCGCGGCCAGGAGGCACCATACAATCGTCAGCAGTTCGTAAGCGAAGGCGCGGGTCGGGCACGTCGTCGGAATTGTCGGTCTCGGTCAAGTTAACGAGGCGTTGACGGCACGAAATAAAAGCGGACGCGGAAGAGAGAAAGTCCCACCCTAGTATAAGCATGTGAGCACAGGAAGTCAACACTGCGAACTGAATATGGTGGCGAATCCCGTCAATCGAAACTCGAACTGTGCATTGCGCTGATGGCCGAATCACAACATTATTTGCGCCATGTAGAATAGCTCCATTGTAAGGTGTAGTAACCTTGCGTAGACGAGAGCACAAGTCAGCGTGAATAACAGAAATAGCTGCGCCCGTATCAATCAATGCAGGAACGGGTACACCTTCTACACACACTAATAAAGTATTGGCCGGGCACACTGGAGGAATTGTAGTCTGTGCGGGCCATGCAGCTTTCCCTCCAAAAACTGCACCATCTAGTTTTCCGATCGGTAGTCAGGAGTGCGGGAGGCCGGTAGCAGAGGTGATGTCGAGCGTCGGAGAGGGGAAGGCGAGCGGCGGCGCCCTGGACGGTAGTTGCGAGGCTCTTCGGGATTTGGAGGCGGAGTAAGTGAGCGTTGGGAAAGCCGGCGCTGGTAGGCACTTGGAAGAGGCAATGGGTCTCGCTCGTAAACATCGTAACCACGGCGTTCGTCCTGTTGTCGTCTGCGACAAAAGCGCCATATGTGCCCGCGAATACCGCAGTAATAACAAATGGGGCGGGGCGAAGGCCGGGTCGGGTAATATGCTGTGGCAGGTGCACGAGGTGCCAGAGTCGCCAGATGGTTGGGAGTAGCAGGAGCAGGAGGCGTTGTCTGAACGAACGCTGGTTGCATAGCCGCAACCTGAGCATACGAGGGCGCCGGCGAAGGAGGGACACAGCCCACAGTGCAGGTCATGGAGGACAGCTCCTCTTTGATGATGTCGCGCAGGCCAGGAACCGAAGGTTGCGGCTGAAGAACGGGAGGACTGCGCAGGCCGTACACTTGGAGCTCCTCGCGTATGAGAGTCCGAATCAGGACACGCAGGTCCGAATCGGAGGAAGGAGGCGTGTCACAGGCGACAGGTTGTAAACGGATGGCCTGCAGGGCGTCCAGATGCTGGCAAGTCGCGATAACATCGTTAACGGTATTTGGATTCTTGATGGCCAGTGCGTTGAACGCGACGTGAGCAATGCCCTTGAGGATATGACGAACACGATCTGATTCAGTCATGGCTGCGTCAACCCGGCGACAAAGGGCGAGGACGTCCTCGATATAAGAGGTGTATGTTTCCCCGGGAAGGTGCATGCGTGCATCAAGCTTTTTCTTGGCGACCTCAGAGCGGACGTTGGGGGCGCCGAAAATTTGCCGAAGCTGGTGTCTGAAAGCCGCCCAGTCAGGGAAGGAGCGCTCATGGTTAAGAAACCAAGTCCTGGCAACGTCAGTGAGGTAGAATGCGACGCTCCGAAGCTTGTGAGAATCATCCCACCGGTTAGACTCACTCACTCGGTCATAATTGTCCAGCCAGTCGTCAACGTCCTCACTAGGAAGGCCAGCGAACATGGTGGGATCGCGCTGCCGCGTACTGACGGTCCATGAAGGAACGGCCGGTGGGGTAGAGACGGTGACGCTGGGGGCTCCTGGTGGATCTTCTTGGGGCATGGTGGCGGACAGGCGGGGCAAGCGGCGACCGGAACGAAGCTCCAGGGAAACTCGAAGTCGTAGAGGACCAAGGGATCGAGAGCACTCTCCACCACTTGCGAGACAGCTGTTCAACCTCGACGGTTTATTATGCAGGCCGCGCGCTGAAGCGAATGGCGCTGGCCATGATGATGAGTATATACAGATGAAGAAGATGAAGGGGTAATATAATGCTCATAATATATATATATATATATATATATATATATATATATATATATATGTATATATATCGAGAAGAACGGGAACCGAGGGGCCCAATTTTTATTAATCATATCATAAGAAGCCAACAATGCCACCAAGGACAACACACGGGAAATTACTTGTACTTAATAATTGAATTAAAGAAATTTTAAATTAATGGAAATGAAAATGGATGAAAAAACAACTGGTCGCAGGTGGGGAACGATCACACGTCTTCGCATTACGCGTGCGATGCTTTTACCATTGAGCTACCGCGGCGCCGTTTTTCCATCGATTTTTGGGGGTATTTATGTTTGACAACTAGAACTAACCCTGGGGGAGTGTTAGCCAGCGCCACCACAGATCCGCCGCCTAGGTTATATATATATATATATATATATATATATATATATATATAATGCCACGAAGCACTTGGGGAAGTCAGCGTTCGCGACTAGAACGATAAAGCAGCGAGAGGTAGCACAGCCGATCGAGCACCGAAACAAGGTTTATCTCTCGTCGTCGTGCTCGCTCCCATAGTCACATCCGCACTGCTCCTTATTTCACAGTACAGTTATCTCCCCCGCGGAAAAGGAAGCCGTCCCGGCGACCTAGGGGTAGCACAACACAGGCGGATCATAGTACGGCTTGACACGCTGGACATGCACAATGTCGCGTCCTCGACGGCGATGATCCAAAGATAGCTCGAGGGGTTCCACGATATAGTTGACTGGAGACGTTTGGCTGATCAAGCGGTATGGGCCCTGGTACTTCGAAGCGAGTTTCGGTGACAGTCGAGGGGTAGGGGCTGGAACCCAAAGCCACACTAACGACCCAGGAGTATAGGATGCAGGAGCATGGGAAGTTTCTCGATGGTGCCTTTGTCGTTGCTGGTCTTCGGACGTAAATATACGTGATAGCTTGCGACAATCTTCTGCGTGTGCTGCAGCTTCAGACAAGGTAGTGGTTTCTGTATTGTCAGGGCGGTATTATAAGCGTAGGTCAGAAATGGTAGAACATGGTCCCATTTGGTTTGGTCCGATGCAACGTACATGGCCACCATGTCACCAAGAGTTCGATTAAATCGCTCAGTCATGCCATTAGTCTGCGGATGGTATGCAGTAGTGGTGCGATGAATGATGCGGCATTCTTTGAGAAGAGACTCGATGACGTCGGAGAGGAAGACGCGGCCTCTGTCACTGAGTAATTCCCTGGGAGCTCCGTGGCGAAGGATTTTGTGGCGCAGGAGAAACCAGGTGACGTCACGTGCAGAAGCTCTGGACAAAGGGGAAGTTTCGTATAGCGCGTAAGATGGTCGATGGCCACCATTACCCAGCGGTTGCCGTTTGATGTGGTAGGCAGAGGTCCATAAATGTCGATACCTACTCGATCAAAAGCACGTGCTTGGCAAGGCAAAGGCTGCAATGGAGCGGTTGAACGACGAGGGGGATCTTTGCGTCGTTGGCAAACGAGACAGGAGCGGACGTAATGACGGATGAATCGATACATCCCTCGCCAGTAGTAACGAAGGCGTAGACGCGCGTACGTCTTTAGTACACCTGCATGTGCGCACTGGGGATCGTCGGGGAACGCCGCACAAAAGGGATGGCAAGCAACCATTTGCGGCCGTCCGGGAGGTAGTTATGACGGTACGAAAGCCCGTCACGAAAGGAGAAGTGATGTGCTTGGCGACGTAAGGCGCGATTGGTAGTGGTTGTCGATGGGGTGGACAAGAAACTGAGTATTGACAAAATCCAAGGGTCTTCTGCTCAAGAAGGATATCCGTGGCAACAAGGGAAGACTCGGAATAGGGCCTTCGGGGAGGTAACCTCGTCTGTTAGTGGCGAACGAGATAAGGCATCCGCATCCGAGTGTTTTCGGCAAGAACGGTACAGCACGCGAATGTCGTACTCCTGCCGTCGAAACGCCCATCGAGCAAGACGACCGGATGGTTCTTTTAAGGACGACAGCCAGCACAGCGAATGGTGATCAGTAATCACGTCAAATAGGCGGCCATAGAGATACGGGCGGGATTTGGTTATGGCAGAAATTATAGCCAGGCACTCTTTTTAAGTTACAACAGAATAGTTCGATTCAGGTTTAGTGAGTGCACGACTGGCGAAGGCCACGACGTACTCATCGAAGCCAGCCTTTCTCTGAGCGAGAACGGCACCAAGGCCGACGCCACTGGCATCCGTGTGGATTTCTGCTGGAGCGCTTGGGTCGAAATGGCGCAGGATTGGGACGTCAAGAGACGACGCAGCTTCAGTGAATGCGGCGTTGCATTCCGGTGACCAGGTCCAAAGGTTGTAGTCACCACCAAGAATCTGCATAAAGGTGCTATTATGGCGGCGAAATTGCGGATGAAACGGCGGAACTATGACGCTAACCCAATGAAGCTGCGCAGGTCTTTCAAGGTCTTTGGTCGTGGAAACTGGGCAACAGCTTGCAGTTTCGCCTGATCAGGGAGTACACCTTCTTTCGACACGACATGGCCGAGGATGACCAGCTGCCGGGCAGCGAAGCGACACTTCTTCAAGTTAAGCTGGAAGCCAACATCGGCGACGCATTTGAGGACGCGTTCAAGTCGAAGTAAGTGAGAAGGAAAGTCCGGTGAAAGATAATGATGTCCAGATAACACAGGCATATCTGCCATTTCAGGCCGCGCAAGATGTTGTCCATCATTCTTTCAAATGTGGTAGGCACGTTACACAGGCCAAATGGCATCGCGGTGAATTCAAATAAACCGTCGGGTGTGATGAAAGCCGTTTTTGGACGGTCTGACTCAGCCACTGGCATTGCCAGTACCCGGATCGTAAGTCTTTTTTTAAAGATGAGATGAATTCGGCGCCCAGGAGGCAGTCTAGCGCATCGTCAATGCGGGGTAGTGGATAAACGTCCTTTCTGATCTTATTGAGGCGCCGGTAGTCCACGCAAAAGCGAATTGTGCCATCTATCATTTGACCAGCACTACAGGAGAAGCCCAGGGACCGTGCGAAGGTTGTATGACACTGCGTTGGAGCATGTCTCCAACGTGGTCAGCGATGACGCTACGCTCCGTGGCGGATGGATGATACGGCATGTGGCGTAATGGCGCATGGTTGCCGGTGTCGATGTGATGAACAACAGTGGAAGTACGGCCTAAGCGAGATGGTTGTAGGTCGAATGACGTGCGAAAGCGGTCAACGAGATCAACTATCTGGGCGTGCGGACTTGGAGTGAAGTTGGGATCAATACATCGAGAAAATGTGTCACACGGCAGTGTCGGAGGAGAAACTTGAAGGGCCATAGCGTCAACCTGAGGAGAAGCCGGGTCGTCAGGCACATCATAAAGGAAGCTTGGATCGATTGCATCAGCATAACCAAGACACTCATCGCGGAGTAGGCTAGCAGGGCAAGGAAACAGGTTCGAGACAAAGTGCGCTGGAACCTTGTCGGACGGCAAGGAGAGCAAAAGGAAGCAAGGGGGGACGGCGAACAACAAGTTTAGACGGCGTGACAAGAACAGTAGAGTCGGAAAACCCAACGCAGGAAACGGGTACAAGTGCGGCAGAGTATGAAGTAATCTCGGTGTCCGCGGCGACGAACACACGACCGGAAGCGTCAGCAGCATCTTCAAAAGCGTTGGTGCCGAATGGCGACAGAGCGAGTTCAGCACGGGCACAATCTATAACGGCATGATGAGTTGACAGAAGGTCCCATCCTAAAATCATGGCATGGGAGCAGCGGGGCAGAATAGCGAACTCAACACGGTATAAAGTGCCGCTTATAACAACACGTACGGTACACTTCCCTAAGGGTTCAATCGGCGCAGCGCTTGCGGTGCGTAATGAAACGGCAGAATATGGCGTCGCGACTTTTCATAGTTGAAGACGAAGCTGGTTTGAAATCACTGATATTGCTGCTCCCGTGTCTACAAGCGCATGAAGGACAATGTCTTCTGCATAAACTTCAAGGACGTTCGCAGGAGATAAATTAGGGCTTGAGGAGTTCGTTGAGATCGCAGTTCTTGCCTCCGGAACTGCGTTCCTTAGTTTTCCTCTCGGATAGCTTCAGGGCGACGGACAAGCGGCGACAGAGAACGCCGACGGGGTGACGGAGACCGACGGGTATTGAAGGTGCGGGAAGCAGGAGGTGAAGCTTCGAAGTGCTGAGCGGCAGGAGTGGAACGGAACGGAGAGTCGAAACCGTTCCTTGGAGCCCTCGGTCAATCCGAAGGATACCATCCGCGCCGGCGGCAAAACCGCGCTACGTGCCCTGGCAGGCCGCACGAATAACAGATAGGGAGGTTGTCATGGGTGCGCCATGGATTGAGAACAGCGGGCTGCGACTGATGGAGATATTGGCGAGGTGGGCGCACAGGCTGCTGTGACGGCCAGTAGCTGCTTGTAGGTGCATATGTTGCAGCTACTTACGGAGGTGAGGGAAAGGCGCTGGTAGGTCTGGATTCAATAGCTGCAGACGGAGGCCTTGGATTCGCGACAGCGGCAGCGTACGTAAGTGGAATAGGCGGAGCAGGCGGTTGATGAGCAAGTGCTACGGCGCTAGCGACTTGGTGTTTTATCACCTGACGGAGATCGGGAGACAAGGGCGACTCTGACGCTTGACTGGCTGGCAGAAGAGAGAGTTGGCGTGCCACTTCTTCTCGTACAAATTGCTTGATTTGGTCGAAGAGTGCTGAACTGGAAGGAGTAGCACTGACACCGTCACTCAGAGCTGAAAGCGCGACGTTCGGAGCGGAAGTGCGGTGCGTAGAAAGCCGTTGTTTGCGTAGCTCTTCATAGCTCTGGCAAAGCGTTAGGAGGCCGTTGACCGTCTGAGGATTCTTTGCCAAGAGCATTTGGAAGGCGTCATCGTCGATGCCTTTCAATATGTTCTTGATTTTGTCCTCGTTGGTCATATCTGGGTTGATACGCCGGCAAATGTCAACTACATCTTCAATGTAGCAGGTAAAGTTTTTGTCCTTTTGTTGGGCACGACAGCGAAGCTGTTGTTCAGCCCGAAGTTTGCGCACAGCAGGGCGACCGAATGCTTGTTGAAGTTTCATTCGGAATGCTGTCCAGGTAGAAAAGTCAGCCTCATGGTTGCGGAACCAAAGATGGGCGACCCCAGAAAGGTAGAATGGTACGTTACGAAGCTTGTCAGCGTCATTCCATTTGTGTGGGTACTCACTCGGTCCTACGATAACAGCCAGTCCTCTACGTCATGATCGTCAGTGCCATTGAAGATGGGAGGATCCCGTTGGCGTGGCGCACCAGGACAGACGACCGGAGGTGGGGCCGGGGGTGGATAGCTAGGACCAGTCTCCTCAAGCATGGGAGATGTGACAGGGATTGTCCGACTTCGGAGATCCAGGTTTGCAACAGGTCCAGCACCTTCCACCAAATGTCACGAAGCACATGGGGAAGTCAGCGTTCGCGACTAGAACGATAAAGCAGCGAGGCAGCATAGCCGATCGACCACCGAAACAAGGTTTATTTCTCGTCGTCGTTCTCGCTGCCATAGCCACATCCCCACTGCTCCTTAATTTACAGTACAATATATATATATATATATATATATATATATATATATATATTGCAAGCAGACGTTCAGGTCAGGGCGTGATTTATCGGAATAATCTGGCGCGACGAAAGCGGTCCGGCCAATGGCAAAGCAGCGCGAGCACCAACAATACTCTTCGTCCTCGTCTTCTGCTTGCGTCCGTGTTTGTCGCTACAATTATCCGCCGGTGAAAAGGGAGTCACTTTGACGACCTAAGGAAATTGCGATACTGGCGGGTCGGAGTGCAGTTTCAACCGTTCAACATGCGCCGTGTCGCGGCCGCGGCGCCGTTGGTCCGTAGATGGCTGAAGGGGCCCAATGACGTAATTGACAGGGGACGTCTGACGTAGAACCCGGTAAGGACCGTCATACTTAGGCAGCAGCGTTGTGGAAAGGCCGGGAGCGGAGAAGGGAACGCGCAGCCACACCAATGTACCAGGTGAATATGACGGCGAAGAGGTGCTACGGTCATGACAGTCTTTCTGGCGGGCCTGGTCCTGCGAGGTAAGTGAGCGTTAGAGCTGGTGGTATTCCTCGGCATAGGTGGCTACTTCAGTTAGAGTCGTGGGTTCGGAGGCATCGGGGCGATATGGGAGGATAGTGTCAATGAAGGAGGAAGGCTCACGGCCGTAAAGAAGGAAGAACGGGGAGAATCCTGTGGCAGACTGAGTGTTGCTGTTGTAAGCGTAGGTAATGAAGGGTAATATCTGATTCCAATTAGTATGGTCAGCGGAAACGTACATGGCAAGCATGTTGCCTAGTGTGCAGTTAAAGCGCTCAGTCATACCATTGGTATGCAGATGATATGCGCTGGTAGTGCGATGAACTATGTTGCATTCACGTAGAAGGGCTTCAACTGCTTCGGACAGGAAGGAATGTCCGCGATCACTCAGTAGCTCACGAGGCGCGCAGTGCCGGAGAACGAGGTTATGGAGGATGAACAAGGCCACTTCACGTGATGTGGTAGACGGAAGTGCTGAAGTTTCGGCGTAGCGCATGAGGTGGTCCACAGCGAGTATTACCCAGCGGTTGCCATTTGGAGTACTCGGAAGGGGTCCGTACAAATAAATTCCGATACGGTCGAAAGGCCGGGTGGGACAGGGTAGGGGTTGAATTGGGCCATACGTTGCGTAAGGTGGGCTCTTGCGGCGTTGGCACTCTGAGCACGAGCGGACGTACTGTTGAACGAAGCGGTACATTCCACGCCAGTAGTACCGAAGCCGCAGGCGTGCGTAGGTATTCAATACGCCGGCATGGGAGCATTGCGGATCCGAATGAAAGGAGACACAGATGCTGGAACGTAGACGGCGAGGGATCACGAGCAGCCATTTACGGCCCTCAGATGTGTAATTGCGGCGGTACAGAAGCCCATCGTGGATGGTAAAGTGACGAGCAGCTCGTTGAAGCGTGCGGTTGGTGGTGCGCGGCGACGGCTCGGACAAGAACTCTAGGAGTGAGGCAATCCAAGGATACTGGCGTTGCTCGGATGACATGTCCGCATATGTAAGGGACGAAGAATCGTAGCTGGGGACAGACGCAGCTCCAGGCCCATGGGCAAGTGGAGAGCGGGAAAGGGCGTCGGCATCCCCGCAGGGGCGTCTGCGTCAGCAGGCGTTTGGTGGGCTGCGACACCACGTACCCGAGCACACTAGGGTTGGACCCTCCCGCGTCTAACTATGCGAGGCTTAGCCGTGTCCGGGGAAAAGGGAATCCGGGGGGTTGAGCCAATGCCGGGTGTTCGGACCTTTACGGCTCCTCGGCTGAGGCAACACACCCCTTTCGCCTCGACTTCACGTAGGCGGCACCCCCGAACTGGCCCATCCGGGGGAAATCGGAAGTCGCCTTTTCCTGTCCCCCTCTCCGATCTGCGTCTTTCTCTCTTGCTTTCAATCTTTCCTGTCTTCTCCTCTCTTCTATATTACTTCCGATCTTCTTGGAAGCGATGGTTAACCCTGTGTGAGTAGCCACCCTAGGTTATACCATATTCGGTTATAGTGGCGACGTACAGCTGGCGTCTGCAGGACCTGTATTTACAGGCCCTGCAGCGTCCCCTTCTAGGACTCCATGGTGGGTGGCTGGCGTTACTGCCGAAAACTACACATTCACCTATGGCGAGTTCTTTCGCCCCACTCCCTGATAGCCCTCTGAAGCGAGGCCACACCGAAGACGTGTTCCAGTTCTCTGCACATCAAAGACAAAACTTTTCCCGATTCCATGTGATTCACTTAGAAAAACCAGAGAAATCAGTACGAACAATCTCGCTTTTCCTTGTCTCAAAGTCTTTGGTATTTTTGGACCAGGCTATAAAGCATCTAGGATGGCAAGTGGGTATCTCCTCTTGGAACGCCGTGATGTCAAACAATACGAGAAACTGCCCAATCTGGTGTCATTCGGAGATGCCCAAGTAACAGTGAATATCACCCGTGGCGTTGTCTCAGATGATGATCTGTTGCAGCTGAGTGAGGTTGAACTCCTGGAGGGTTTCAGTGACCAGAATGTCATCAATGTTAAACGGATTAAGATGAGGCGAGACGGCGAAGAAATCCAAACCAAGCATCTGATGCTTTCAACTCAAGTGTTCTGCCCGAGTTCATCGAGGCCGGGTACATCAAGCTTCGTGTTAGGCCATACGTGCCAAATCCTCTTCGATGTTTCAAATGCCAGCGGTTCGGTCATATTTCGCAGAACTGCCGAGGCCGCCAAACTTGTGCGAAATGCAGTGCTCATGAACACTGCTCTGAGGCTTGTGAAAGCTCTCTACATTGTGTTAACTGTGATGGGGAGCACACCGCATACTCGCGGTCGTTCCCATCCTGGAAAAAAAGAAAAGGGAATAGTGACAATTAAGGCAAAGGAAAACATAACTTTCAAGGAGGCACGCGGGCGGGTATCGTACCTGCCGAAAACCAGTTTTGCCGAAGTGGCGCGCCAGGAGGCAAGCGCCACAACGGCCCCCGGCGGCTGTCTGGCACACGCGTAGTGAGCCGGCGGTGATGCCATCCGCCCTCTAGGCGGGTGCAGCCAGTGCTGCTCCACCATCTAAGAAGGGCCGATCAACCTCCAGGCTGGTGTGCACCAAGGTCTCGTCTTTTGAGGCGAGGCTTTCAAAGCAAACACAGCGCCCGCAAGAACGCGTGTCCAGCGCCTCGCAAGAGGACATGGACACAACACCAAGCGTGAGGGCGCAGCCAGCGCCTAAAGAGCGGCGCGATTCTATCGACCGCTCCAAAAAAGAAAAATCTCGTGTCACGGCGCCTGGAAAAGGCCCGTGAGCTAACATTGCATTCTTGAACACACAGCATAAAACATATACAAATGGACACACAAATCCTACAATGGAATGTGAGAGGACTTCTCCATAATCTTGACGACATCACAGAACTCCTCCATAAATATAAGCCAAAAGTGCTGTGTGTTCAGGAAACACATATAAAACCCCAACAAACAAACTTCCTCAGACAGTATGCTATCTTCCGGAGGGATTGTGACGACGCTGTTACCCCGTCCGGTGGAGTAGCAATAATTGTAGATAAGTCTGTTGCTTGTCAGAACCTTTCTCTTCAGACGCCCCTTGAGGCGGTGTCTGTGCGGGCAATTCTCTTTAACAAATGAATAACAATCTGTTGCATTTACATACCGCCTCGTTACTAACTTAGCAAAACAGATTTCTACAAGCTGACTCATCAGCTTCCGGAGCCCTATATTATAACTGGTGATTTTAACGCTCACAGTACTTTGTGGGAGACTCCCGGTGTGATGCCAGGGGTGGACTTATTGAAAACTTTTTGGTCACATCTGGTGTGTGCCTCTTTAATAAAAAGAGCCCACTTATTACAATAGCCACAATTCATATTCTTCTATAGATTTAGGAATTGACACTGCGAGCCTCCTTCCTTACAAGACTGGAATGTCATTAAGAATCCATTTGGGAGCGACCTGTGACATTGACCTTGATAGAGGAACACGATAGTCTACCCCAGGCCCCCCGTTGGAAAATAAAATCAGCTGACTGAAAAGGTTTTAAAGAGTCAACTTACTTAACACAAGCTTTTATCAATGATTTTAGTATCGATGATGCAGTAGCGTATTTTACTGGTTTTATACTCGACGCAACTGAAAAATTCACTCCACAAACAAAAGGTCTATCATGTAAAAGAAGGGTCCCTTGGTGGAATGAGGAGTGCAGACTGGCACGAAAGAAACAGAATAAAGCGTGGGGCGCACTGCGTCCTCCCCGACTGCGGAAAATCTTATCGAATTAAGGGGATTCACGAGTCAAGGGGATTCCACGGGAATCAAACGAGAACCTCGAAGGTATACTTGGCAAAGTGGGCGATGTAATTGGTGAACCAATAAGGAAAGATGATATTGAAATTTGCCACCGGTTGCCTGTGCGGGTTGCTGATTCTGACCCGAACATTGTGGTCGTTTTCAACAACCGTGCTAAGCGAGATGCTATCATTGAAAAGGCAAGAAAAAGTAGGTTCACTACATCAGACATCGGTTACACAAAAAACAGTGTGTCTATGTTAATGAGCACCTGTGTCCGCGGTTGAAGAAACTTCTCGGGATGACCATTGCAAAGAAAAGGGAATTGAACTGGCGCTTCGCGTGGGCTAACGGTGGCAAAGTTTTCGCACGTCAAACGGAAACATCCCGCATTGTGCGGATTGCATGTGAAGCTGACTTGGAAAAAATCTTTGACACAACATCTACTCGATAATCGCATTGCTGTCGTCGCCACAGTTTCTCAGATATTTTGTGAAAACTATGCTTAGTAACATAGACATTGCAAACCATGGCGATTATCTCAAATTCTTGCACTGCAATGCGCAGTCCGCGAGAAATAAATACGACGAGTTGACTTTGTTTTTGATGGGTTTCCTTATAAATTTGATGTAATAATGTTATCAGAAACTTGGTACAAATATGATGACGAGGTACTTCGTGTGCCCGGTTATCAAACTTTATTTTTAAACAGGGCTACACGTCGCGGTGGGGGCGTGTTGCAGTTGGTCTCGAATGAATTGTCATGCACGATGCTACCAGAATTCTCCCTTATAACGCCAGACTATGAAGTCTTAAGCGTGCAGTGCAAAAAATATGTTTTCGTTGTGATGTACCGCCCGCCAAATGGGAATATGGACGCATGCCTTTCTTTCCTTGACAGACTGCTAAGTTTCGTCTGCATAAATGACCTATATCTCGCGATCGGTGGGGATTTCAACGTTAACTTTTTGCAAAATACTAAATACGCGCGTGATCTGCAACTACTTCTTGAATCATTTTATTGTAGAAATGTGATAACAACCCCCACGCGCCTTAGCAACACTTCCGATAGCCTTCTTGACCCTTTTATAACAATCTGTACTAACGTAGACACAAGATCGGGTACCATTGTGGCTGATATGGCAGATCATTTACCTATTTATATGTTCTGTCGGTTCGGTGCAGATTCTAAGGGTGCTCGTCACGCCGAGACATTTCTTGTCCAAGAAATAAACCGCAAAACACTAAGCACGTTCCGTAATGAGATCTCAAACGTAGATTGGGCACCTGTGTTTCAATGCGCCCACCCTGACAGAGCATATAACACGTTTCGGCGCATCTTGCAAAATGTATATGAGAAGTGTTTTAAGTTTAAAACCATTAAAAAATGTTCTAAGATTCGTAAACCATGGCTTACTAATGAATGCGTTGTCATGATAAGCAAAAAGAATTCATTATACAATAAGTTTGTAAAAACAAGGGATCCAACTGATTTTACAATGTTTAAGAAATACCGCAACCAGGTTACAAAGTTTTTGAGAAATGCTAAAAAACATTATTTTGAAAACTTTTTCAGTCAAATAAGAAATCGGAGTGACAGGCTGTGGCGCGAAATTAACAAATTATTACTTCGCAATAATTCCCAGACTGCTGAGCTCGAGCTAATTCAAAATAACAGGACTATAAAAGGCGCAGAACTTGCAAATAAATTTAACCATTATTTTACTAGTTTGGAAAAAAGCGATCACAATGTGGCCGTAACTGCATATCTAGGTCCGCGCAATGCACATACAGTTTTCTTTGCGCGAACAACTTCAGATGAAGTCTTTTCTACTTTTATGTCCTTGAAAAATAGCAAAGCACGTGACATAAACGGGCTAGAGATAAGGCCAATAAAGTTTGTGCTTGACATCTTATCACCTGCACTTACCCACATTTTTAACCTTTCAATATCTACTGGAATCTTCCCTCAAGAAATGCAGCGTGCGAAAGTTAGTGTCATATTCAAAGCTGGTGATAAAAATGTGTTCTCCAATTATCGGCCAGTGTCTGTCCTACCCGTCATATCAAAAGGATTGGAAAAAATTATTTGCAAAAGAATAGCGTCTTTCTGTGATAAAAACTCAATCATAATGACGCAACAGTTCGGCTTCCGTGAAGGAATGTCAACGGAGTTGGCTTTACTAGCACAAAAGGAGCTAATATTGAACAGTTTTGAAAACAAGGAATTTATATTAGGTGTCTTTATTGACTATTCTAAAGCGTTCGATAGACTTAATCACCGAAATTTATTTACAAAACTAGAACATTACGGATTTCGAGGTGCGCCTCTTGATTTATTAATTTCGTACCCAAAGCACAGAAAACAATGCGTTGCCATCACGTCAAAACAATCTGATGAAAGAGAAATAGCTCAGGGAGTACCACAAGGTAGCATACTAGGGCCAATACTGTTCAATATCTACATCAATGATATAATAAATATTTCTAAAGCTGCCCACTACATAGTTTACGCAGATGACACAAGCATTTTTTTCAGATCACGCGATATAAGCAACCTCTCAGTCATTTGCAATACATCCCTAAAACAATTAGCTGAATGGAGCACAGTTAACTCGCTAAAACTGAATACTACAAAGACTAAAGCTATCCTTTTCACCCCGCCACAACGGCATATCAATGAAGAGTTTAGAATACAGCTTGGAACTGATAGTATAGAACTCGCGCCAAATGTTAAAACCTTGGGAGTTGTTTTTTAGTGATCATCTGACTTGGAATGATCACGTAGACCTTATCGCTACACGTTTAGCTAAAGCTTGCGGAGTGCTCTGTAGACTACGATATATTTTACCGCGCAACGTAAAACAAATGATTTATAATACCCTATTTTCCCCTCACTTAACCTATTGTCACTTAGTATGGGGTAATACTACAAAAGCCAATTTACAGAAGTTGATTGTGCTCCAGAAGAGAGCAGTTTGCCATAAAGCAAATGCCCAGTATGATGCCCATACTCGAGAGCTGTTTACCACCCTTAAAATTTGCCCCTTGAAACATTTTTATAATCTTAACCTTGCTCTAAAATGCCAAAAATATTTCCGATGTAACAATCGTACATTTTTGCAGTTATGTAATCTTACTGCGCCCATAGTTATCTCGTACAACATTAGAGAAAAAGCAAATGGCTGTTGCCTTTTTCACGTACCACATATGGGTTCAGTAGATTATCACATTGCGTACCAAGCTTGCTCAATAAAATTCAAAGAGATGGCATTGACATAGAAAAAACTTCAAGGAGTGCAATAATGCAATATGTTATGGAACACCTGCTTTCGAAACAATAACATGTGTTTTTTGGTAGCATGACTGATTGCCTGTGGTGTGCTTGTTTTTGAACCTTTTGAGTTTTCTTCTTTACATTTTTGTAATCTTGTGTAGTTATGAGGTTTGCATATAATAAATCACCCTTCACTACGTATACGACAATCCTTGTAATGCATATCAAACCTGCACTTAATTATAGAAAGAGTTGATGTATTTTTTATTATATTAAATTTTGTATTTTTGCTGCTTTCTTCGTGCAAAATTATCACGTTGTTTCTATTTTGTTGCGAGGCAATGCCTTTTGTTACCACTATGTGCGTATTTCGTAACTGACATAATTGTTTTATGTATATTTTTTCTTTGCACTCTAATATTCTGGTCTTGCATTTACTTTAGTTATACCAAATTGGTATACATGCAAACGAAAACTTGTGTACTTATGTGATGTATTTATATGTGTTTCTGTTTTTGGCTGCCAAGGATAGGGCAAGAACCTTGTCAAGCTGCTACTTAGCAGCTTTTTGTTCTTGTCCTCGCATTTGTTATGTGCAGATGCTGTACTGAATGCCAAATAAATCGATTCATTGATTGAATTCAAACTGGTAAAATCACAGAGAAGGCGTACGCGGCGACAGGCAAGGAGGGCTAGCTGGAGAGGTTTCTCTCTAGCATAACATCCTATACTCAAGAGTTTTGAGTATGGAATGGAATCAGAAAGCTAAAGGGGCAGCAAATCCACCCATTACCTTTAGTTGATGACTATGGGAATCCCTTGGAAGACCAGGCCAACGCTCTGGGCAAACACTTCGAGCGTGTATCAAGCTCCATACATTACTCAAAATCATTCCTTAAATATTGTTACGCGAAGAACGAGTCAGCAAGACGGGCAACTATTTACAGGTTGTATTTCAACAGCGGTTGCAGCGCTGACCGGCTAGGTTCACAGCGCGAGCCCAGCTCGTTCTTCCTCTTCTTTTCTCGAGTGATGGCGCCCGCGCGCCTCGGTCAAACAATCAAATACCACACGCGTGTAGCATAATCCCCCGGCGGCAGAAGCGACGTCCCGGAGCGTCTAAATGTCATCACTGGGAGGGTGATAGTGCTTCAGTCGTGTAACGTGCACGATATCAATGGACTGGGAAGCAGATGGGGCGTCAGGGGCGATCTCGTAGGTGACGGGAGTCACGGCACGAAGCACTCGGTAGGGGCCTGTGTAACGCGACGGCAGTTTTTCTGACAGGCCGACCTGACGCGACGGAGACCATAGAAGCACCAAAGAACCAGGCGGGAAGTGCACGTCTCGGTGTCGCTGGTCGTACAAACGCCTTTGACTCTCTTGGGAGTTCAGAAGGCGGTCACGGGCAATTTCCCTTGCGTGAGCAGCGCGGTCGACGGCATCAAGTACATATTCACTGGTGGGTGCCGCGTGAACAGGGAGAGTTGTGTCGAGGGGCAGTGCTGGTTTTCGGCCGAACAGGAGGAAAAATGGGGAATAGCCGGCTGTGTCGTGGCGCGAGCAATTATAGGCAAAGGTGACAAACGGCAGAGTGAGGTCCCAGTCAGTGTGGTCGGAAGAGACATACTTCGCGAGCATGTCTGTGAGAGTGCGATTAAGACGCTCCGTGAGGCCATTAGTTTGCGGATGGTATGACGAGGATAGCTTGTGCCTCGTGGCACAGGACTGCAGGATGTCCGCGATAACTTTTGACATGAATGTCCCGCCACGGTCTGTGAGAAGTTGTCGCGGAGCTCCATGTAATAAAATCACGTCGCGTAAAAGAAAATCGGCAACATCTGTGGCGCAGCTTGAAGGGAGCGCTCGGGTGATGGCGTAGCGCGTGGCGTAATCTGTGGCCACTGCGATCCACCTGTTCCCAGAGGTAGAAAGAGGAAAGGGACCAAGTAAATCTAAACCAACCCGAAAGAATGGCTCCGCGGGAATGTCGATTGGTTGTAGGTACCCAGCAGGTAGCGTCGATGGTGTCTTGCGTCGCTGGCATTTATCACATGCAGCTACGTATCTTCGAACGGAGCGAGCAAGCCCAGGCCAAAAGAAGCGTCGGCGGATCCGGTCGAAGGTACGTGACACACCGAGGTGACCGGCAGTGGGGAGGTCGTGAAGTTCGTGGAGAACAGCCGAGCGAAGGTGTTTAGGGATCACAAGGAGTAATGCTGGGCCGTCGGGGTGAACGTTGTGGCGGTAGAGTACGCCATCTTGAAGTGTGAATAAGCGAAGGGAATTGTCGGCAAGTGGAGATTCCAGGCGGTCAATGATTACACGCAAGGACGGGTCACGGCGCTGCTCGTCGGCGACATGGACCAGTGGAAAAACAGAGAGAACGCAGGCGTCGGTGTCAGGCTTAGACGTAGAGGTCGGGTCTTCGACTGGGTAGCGAGAGAGGCAATCTGCGTCCTGGTGTTGGCGTCCCGACTTGTACGTCACTGTGTAGGGATATTCTTGTAGTCGGAGAGCCCAACGACCGAGCCGGCCAGTAGGATCCTTGAGCGACGAAAGCCAACACAGCGCATGATGGTCTGTGATTACTGAGAAGGGCTTGCCATATAATTATGGGCGGAACTTTGAAACATCCCAGACGAGAGCAAGACATTCGCCCTCGGTAATCGAATAGTTGCGCTCTGCAGTTGTCAGGAGTCGGCTAGCGTCGGCTATAACGCGGTCGTGTCCGTGTTGGCGTTGCGCTAAGACGGCGCCGATCCCATTACCACTGGCATCGGTTCGGACCTCTCTTGGTGCGGATGGGTCAAAGTGGGCCAAGATCGGTGGATTAGTCAGAATCGTGATTAGGCGTGAAAATGCGGCAGCCTGAGGGGAACCCCACGTAAAAGGCACGTCTTTCTTCATAAGTTCTGAGTGGTTGAGCGATTGCTGCGAAATCTTTCACGAACCGTCTGAAATAAGAACAGAGCCCCACAAAACTCCGGACGTCTTTGACAGACTGAGGCACAGGAAAAGCCGTTACTGCTCGAACCTTCTCCGGGTCGGGTTGTACTCCGGAAGCATCGACGAGATGGCCGAGCGCTGTAATATGTCGGCGCCCGAAGTGGCACTTCGATGAGTTTAATTGGAGCCCAGCCTTTCGGAAGACGTCAAGGATGGCTGCAACGCGCTCAAGGTGCGTCTCAAATGTAGGAGAAAACACAAGGACGTCGTCGAGGTAACAAAGGCAAGTTGACCATTTGAAACCTTGAAGCAGAGAGTCCATCATCCGTTCGAACGTGGCGGGGGCATTGCATAAACCGAACGGCATAACCTTAAATTGGTAGAGGCCATCTGGAGTGACAAAAGCGGTCTTTTTTTGATCTTGCTCATCGACGGGAATCTGCCAATAACCAGATCGAAGGTCAATGGACGAAAAGTATTTGACACCGTGAAGACAATCAAGAGCGTCGTCAATTCGTGGTAAAGGGTAAACGTCCTTCTTAGTGATTCGGTTTAGGTGGCGGTAATCAACGCAGAAACGCCACGTGCCATCTTTCTTTTTGACGAGCACGACCGGCGACGCCCAAGGACTCGACGAGGGCTCAACAATGCCTTTGGCGAGCATCTTGTTTAATTCCTGCTGAATAACTTGCCGTTCTGCCGGGGACACACGATACGGTCGGCGGTGAATGGGAACAGCATCACCTGTGTTTATCCGATACTGAACAAGGGACGTCTGACCAAGTGGGCGATTTTCAGTGTCAAATATGTCGCGGTAGGACAACAAAAGGCGATATAGGGCACCTGCTAGGTCAGGGGCGAGGTCCGGACCGACCATGGGACGTAATGGGCCGCCGAGGTTCAAGGCATCCTGTGGGTAATCAGGAGGATCTGGAGACGCGTCGGCTGCAAAAGCAGTGACGTGGTCGTCTGTCAGAGACCGGAGCGTGGCCACCACTATGCCTTCAGGTAACACTTGCTTCGTCAAGCCAAAATTGATGACGGGGAGACACATCCGATTAGCGGCAAGGGTAACGACGGAGTGTGGCACAGAGACGTCGCGCGCCAGGAGGACGTCACGAATAGGTGCAACGACATAGTCGCCATCAGGCACGGTTGCCGTTGAGGCCAATTCGACGAAGGTTAGGGATTTTGGAGGTAACCGAACTGGAGGTAACCTACTGGAGGTAACAAGTAGCTGAACTTAAGTCACTGGATAGTAAGTGCCGACCGAATGAACAATTTACAACCGTCCATGTAATATTGCCGAGCAGAGAGCTGCCTTGAGCGTGTGCAGCAGCTCTGTACCGGCAGCTTACAGAATCATGTATGACATGATTAAAAACTTACACACTGACACAAAGATGACACTTCTGGGACTTTTCAACTCTATTTGCGCTCCCGGATACCTCCCAACCTCATGGAAAGAAGCTATTGTTTGTTATTCCAGTTTTAAAGCTGGGCAAAGACCCGTCCTCGGCGGCAAGTTACCGCCCGATAGTTCTCACAAGTTGACTTTGTAAACTTAAAAAAAGACTAATCGCCCACTTATACATTTCCTTGAACTCAAAAATATGCTTGATCCCTATCAGCATAGCTTCAGAGAAAGACCGTCCACAACTGATCATCTTGTGCGCATTGAAGGACCTATCCGTGACGCATTTGTACATAAACAGTTTTTCTTGTCGATATTCCTCTATATGAAAAAGGCTTACGACACAACTTGACGTTACAGAATTTTGCGAGACTTGTCGGGAATAGGCATCCGTGGAAATATGCTAAACATAATAGAAAGCTATTTATCTAAACGTACCTTCCGTGTGAAAATCGGCAGCGTACTGTCACGTCAATTTATGCAGGAAACTGGTGTCCCCCAAGGAGGTGTGCTCAGCTGCACACTGTTTATCGTGAAGTTGAACATGCTTCGTGCTTCATTACCGCCAGCTATTTTTTATTCCGTCTACGTAGACGACATCAAAATAGGTTTCAAATCCTGCAACCTCACAGTGTGTGAGAGACAAGTACAACAGGGCTTGAACAAAGTGTCCAAGTGGGCAGACAAAAACGGATTCAAAGTGAGCCCCCACAAAAATTGTTGTGTTATTTTTACAAGAAAGACAGGCCTGGTTCCAGATCCTTGTCTAGAACTGTATGGGCAACAGATACCTGTGAACAAAGAACACAAATATTTAGGCATTGCACTTGACGCACTTACTTTTATTCCACACATTAAATATCTCAAGGTGAAATGCCTAAAAACAATGAACTTACTGAAAATTTTATCTCACAGAGCATGGGGCAGCGACAGGAAGTGTTTAATGAATCTTTACAAGAGTCTCATTCGATCACGATTAGACTATGGTAGCGTGGTATATCGCTCTGCCGCCCCTAGTGCGCTGAAGATGCTAGATTGCGTCCACCATCTAGCTATCCGCCTGGCTACCGGCGCGTTCAGAACAAGCCCCATTAAAAGTTTATACGTCGAATCAAATGGGTGGTCACTCCATCTACAGAGAACATACACCAGCCTCACATATTTTCTCAAAGTTCTCTCTAATCATGAGCATCCGTGTTCTAATACCATTAACGATATGAAGTGTGCTACACTGTTTCGTAATCGTCCCTCTGTAAGACAGCCTTTCTCACGGCGTGTAAGGGAGCTTAGCGAAGAAATGGATGTCCCACACCTCGAACATCGCTTAAAGCCTCCAGCCAAGCTGTTACCACCTTGGAAGTGGCAGGTAGTAGAATGTGATATATCCTTTGTAGAAGTTACAATGCACGCTTCAGAGGTCGAAATCCCCGAATGCATTTCCTAGAATTACAGTCGAAGTACTAATGCACAACATTTTATACAGACGCTTCTAAATCACATGCCGGAGTATCTTATGCAGCCGTCTGTCCGTCCTTCTCGGAATCCGGCGTACTCCACCAAGAAACAAGTATCTTTACGGCTGAGGCCTACGCACTATTTTCAGCTGTAAAGCATATAAAGAAATCAGACCTTAAAAACACTACTATATTTAAAAACTCCTAAAGCGTCGTAAAAGCCTTGAAGTCACCCTGTAAAGAGAAAAACCCTGTACTCATTGAACTCTATTCTGTTCTTCGTAGAGCATACGCACCTAACCAGCATGTAATTATATACTCGGTGCCTGGGCATAGAGGCATCGAGGGCAATGTTCTTGCCGACCAAATGACCACACCAGTAACATCACCCACTATTAACCCTACAGCTGCTGTTCCTGCAAAAAGATTTGAAACCTTTCTTACGAAAGAAACTGCGAAGCCACTAGCAACGCTTGTGGGACGCTAAAGCAAATCATAAGCTACACTTGATTAACCGCGCAGGGGCGTCTGCTTCAGCAGGCGTTTGGTGAGTTGCGACACCACGTACCCGAGCGCATGAGGGTTGGACCCTTCCGCGTGTAGCTGTGCGCGGCTGAGCCGTGTCTGGGGAAAGGGGGATCCTGGGGGTTGAGCCGATGCCAGGTGTTTGGACCTTTAAGGCCCCCCGGCGGACGCAACACACCTCTTCGGCCTCTGCTTGACATAGACGGTACCTCCAGACTGACCCACCTGGAGGAAATCGGCAGTCGCCTTTTCCTGTCCCCCTCTTCAATTTTTGTCTTTTTCTCTCTTTTCTATCTTTCCTGTCTTCTATTCACTTCTCACTTCCGATTTTCCAGGCGGCAAGGGTTAACCTCGTGTGGCTAACCTGTCTTGGTTATGTCGTATTTGGTTATATCAACGCTTTACAGCTGGCGTTCGCAGGACTTCCCTTGCAGGGACTCCTGTAACGTCCCCTTGTTGGGCTCGGTGGTGGGCGGCTAGCATCGCTGCCCAAATTAAGATCTGATGGCATCATCATCTTTCCCCAAGCTACCTGATCGTCCTCTATACAAAAGAGGACGCACCGAAGAAAGTTTCAATCCTTTTCTCCTACGCAAAAAAACTTCCCGCGATAACATGTTATACATACTGAGAACCCTGGAAAGACTATCAGAACCATCTCACCATTCATTGTTGCCAAATGCCTCACGGACACACTGGGTAGTGGCTACAAAGTAAGAAGCACGCCTAGCGGCGACCTCCTGCTTGATGTACGTGATAAGCTGGAGCATGCAGCTGCAGCTGCAGATTTCAAATCTGGTTGCATTTGGTGATGCTCAAATCACGGTGACACGACATCGATCACTGAATACATGCAAGGGAGTGATATCAGACGATGACCTTGTTAGAGGGACGTGACGGCGGCTGTACGAGCCGTGCCATCGTCCCTGATCAGAAGGGCGAAGGCGGCGAGCCGAGCGACGGGGCTGCGACGACCAGCCTGGCTGGCTTCTGGAACGACACTGCGCGTGCCGAGCTTGCGCTTCGAGCACGCGCTGCACTTATTTTATTTTTTCCTTCGACAGCCGGCGCCAAGGCACCAGTTGAGAGCGCCGAACGAAGCGCCCCGCGCTGCGGCGTCGGTGGGCGCTACAGGGCCCCCCGCCCAGACGGAACGTCGAAATGGCGATCCAGTGAAACCACGTTTCGGAAGTGTCCGTGGACAGTCCAAGTCGTTGACGTGAAGGGCATCGAGTTGCCGCGCAGAGCTCAGGCGGGCGGCACTGGGAGCTCAGCAACGGACGAGGCACTCGCTGAACGGACGCTGTTGGGAGGGGCGCGTCCAGCCGACGATAGAATCGGCACATGCGTCTTGAGGAAGGAGGAACTGGTAGGCCTTTGAGGCGAATGGCGCGTCGACGGTACCAGTGCGAGCGTTGCCGGTGGCGTATGACGGACCGCACCGCTGCATGGCGTGTAGGGTGCGCGCGCGAGCGATTCAGTCGAAGCCCTGGACGGGCCACGACGCTTGCATTGCATGTGGACGTGGCACACCCTGTCGGGAGGCGACCACGATCCGACGCGTCCGGCGATGGGGTGCATCGCGAGGAAGCCACGGACTGGCCGGAAAATGTGGGGTCAGGGCCTGCATGAGCGTCCGGTGGTTCTTTGAGGACGCCTGACGTGGGATGCAGCGGGGGTCGCAGAAGGTCGTCGTGACCCACGTCCGCGGTGGCGTTAGCCAGCAGAGTCGTAGGCAGTGGGATCGTTGCGGTGCCGTGCTCGCGCGCCGCCACGGAGACTGGCTCAGCGGACCGCGTGGACGGGTCGGGTGTCGTCGTTGGAGGAGCAATGACGTTGGAGACAGACCCGATGGCGTGGGGCACGGTAGCCGGCGTTGGGTCGGCGATGTCTCCACTGTCGCCTGCCATCGTTGGGGGCGAGAAAGGCGATGACGTGGCCGGTGTCATGGTCGTGACGTTACCCTCGGCGACAACATTGTGCGCGTACTCGCACGAAAGAGACCCCTGGAGAGAGCCGGAGGCCGGGGACTGTGCGGTAGCACATCGGGTGGTCGCCGAGACGGTATCGGGGCAAGTCGAGGGAGGAAGGCTTGCCTGATGGTGGCGAACGGGCGCAGGAGCAGACGCGTCTGGTGCTGGCGGTGAGGGCGCTGGCAGAGATGACGCGCGCACCGCGCGGTCTACCTCTGGAAGAGGGTGGTAGACAGCGCCGAAGAAGTCGAGCACGCGCTGCCGTAGTTCGTCGTACGGGCGCGGGCCAGGCGATGGAACGCCGAGGTGGAGCTGGAGAGCAAGCGGCAGGACGTCGAGGAGTACAGCGTGCTTGAACTCCTGTATCCATATGTGGTTCAGCTCCAGAGCCGCCTCGAACTGGGCGAACCATGCGCCGACGTAGCTGGACGAGAACGGCGGCAGTGGTGGGTCGAACTGCGGCTCCGGCCAGTGAGCCATGGCAGCGTGTCGCTCTGTGGAACGCGCGTTCTCCCGGGTCACCAATGTAGAAGGGACGTGACGGCGGCTGTACGAGCCGTGCCGTCGTCCCTACTCAGAAGGCGAAGGCGGCTAACCGAGCGACGGGGCTGCGACGACCAGCCTGGCTGGCTTCTGGAACGACACTGCGCGTGCCGAGCTTGCGCTTCGAGCACGCGCTGCGCTTCTTTTATTTTTTCCTTCGACAGCCGGCGCCAAGGCACCAGTTGAGAGCGCCGAACTAAGCGCCCGTGCTGCGGCGTCGGTGGGCGCTTGAGTGAAGAAGAACTTCTAGAGGGCTTGAAAGACCAGAACGTCATTCAAGCACATAGAATAAAAATTAAATGGGAGAACAAAGAAATTCCAACCAAACATCTGATACTCACTTTTGGTACAAGTGAACTGCCCGAGATAATCGAGGCTGGATATGTAAAGATACTTGTAAGGGCGTACATCCCTAACCCACGCAGATGCTTCAAATGTCAAAGGTATGGTCACGGTTCGCAAAGCTGCCGAGGCCGACATATCTGTGCCAAGTGTGGTGAACACGATCATCCCTCAGATAACTGTAACCTTGCACTCCATTGCGTGAACTGCGACGGCGAACAAGCCGCATATTCCCCCTCTTGTCCGACATGGAAAAAGGAAAAAGAGAGCGTGATTATCAAAGTAAAAGTGAACGTTTCCTTCCAAGAAGCGCGCAAGCGCGTTTCCTTTCTTCATAGTGCAGGGTAAGCTGATGCGGCACGTAAGGGGGCAACTCCGCAGCAGACTCCGGTGTCGGCCCGGCCCACAAAGAGTGTGGTGGTGGCTGTGCCACCAGCCCCCTTGGCGACAGCAGCCGGCGCTGCTTCGCCGTCTCTAAAGGAGGGACAATCGACCTCTGGGTTGGTGGCCTCCAAGGCTCTGCTTTTCGAGGCAAGGCCTAATCTGAAAACACCCCGCTCGAGTGAATTTAAAAGCTACACAAAGTTTCTGCGGAAGTCCAGCGGCTACCAGTAGTCATTGGACACAACTCCGATCCAGATGGCGGAGCCAGCGCCTCAGGAGCGCCGTGATTCTCGTGACTTCTCCAAAAGCAAAACGCGCATTAGGGCGCCCGGAAAGGGTCCTGTGAGCTAATCTTTCCTTTCCAGAACACACAGTACTCAACTCTGTGAAAATCGAGACACAAATTATACAGTGGAATGTGAGAGGTCTCCTCCACAATCTTGATGACATAGCAGAACTCTTACACAAGCTTAACCCAAAGGTACTGTGTGCTCAAGAAACGCATTTAAAAGCTACACAAATTTTCTCCGGTCATATGCTATTTTTCGCAAAGACCGTGACGAGGCTAACACCTCATCCGGCGGTGTAGCTATAGTTGTCGAGAAGACTGTTGCTTGCCAACACTTGCCCCTTCGGACGTCCCTCGAGGCAGTTGCAGTGCGAGCAATTCTTTTTAACAAATTGGTTGCCGTCTGCTCCATCTACGTATCTCCGAATTATCACCTGAGCAAAACAGAATTTTATGGCCTTATTAAACAACTTCCTGAACCCTTTCTTATCGTCGGAGACTTTAATGCTCATAATAGTCTTTGGGGAGACTCCCGGACTGATTTGAGGGGTCGACTTATCCAAAGCTTTCTTGTGACTTCTGGTGCATTACTATTTAATAAGAAAGCACGTACTTACTATAATATTACGCATAATTTATATTCATCGATAGATTTAGTGCTTGGATCTTGCACACTTCTTCCTTACTTAGAATGTAATGTAATACAAAATCCATTTGTGAGTGCCCACTTCCCGGTTACTCTAATGTTTAAACCTACTAACGAAACACGACATTCCACCCCTTGTGAATCGCTGGAAACTTAACTCGGCTGATTGGAAGCATTTTAAAGAATCTACTTACTTATCACAAGATTTTATACGCGATTTTAGCATAGATGATGCCGTAGCATATTTTACTGGTTTTATTATTGGTGCAGCGGAAAAGTTTCTTCCACAAAAAACGGCCAATCATGTAAGAGACGTGTTCCTTGGTGGAATGAAGACTGTAGAGATGCACGAAAGAGACAAAATAAGGCATGGGGTAGACTGCGCCGATATCCAACGGCGGAAAATCTCATTGCATTCAAACATGTAAAGTCACAAGGAAGGCGCACGAGACGGCAGGCTAGGAGAGCAAGCTGGGAGAGGTTTCTCTCAGGCATCAATTCCTACACCCAAGAGGCTAAAGTGTGGAATAGGCTGAGAAGGCTAAAAGGGCAGCAGATCAACTAATTACCTTTGGTCGATGGCCAAGGGCATACCTTGGAAAACCAGGATGATGCCCTTGGCATACACTTCGAGCGTGTATCAAGCTCCCTAAACTACTCAGAATCATTCCTTAAATACAAGAAAGTAGCAGAACGTAAGCCAATAGACCGTAAATGCAGACCAAATCTTCCGTACAACTGTCCATTTAGTATTGCCGAGCTTAGAGCTGCCTTGAGCACATGTATGAGCTCCGCACCGGGATTTGACAGAATCAGGTATGGCATGATTAACAACCTACACACAGACACACAGATGACACTTCTGGCACTTTTCAACTCTATTTGGGCTGCCGGATATCTCCCATCCTCATGGAAAGAATCCATCGTAGTCCCGGTCTTGAAACAGGGTAAAGACCCATCCGACGTTTCAAGTTACCGTCCAATAGCCCTCGCAAGTGGATTATGCAAACTCTTCGAGAAAATGATAAACCGTCGTACTTTACATTTCCTTGAATTGAAGAAAATTCTTGACCATTATCAATGTGGCTTCAGAGAGGGTCGGTCGACTGCTGACCATCTCGTGCGCATTGAGGCAAACATTCGAGACGCCTTTGTCCATAAGCAGTTCTTTCTTTCTTTTTTCCTAGACACGGAAAAGGCATACGACACAACTTGGAGATATGGGATTTTGCGAGAACTGTCGGAAATGGGTGTTCGAGGCAATATGCTTAATATAATTGAAAGTTACTTATTACACCGTACTTTTCGTGTTAGGGTTGGCAATGCTCTATCCAGGCCATTTACACAAGAAACTGGGGTGCCGCAAGGTGGGGTACTAAGCTGTACCCTTTTTATCGTCAAAATGAATTCCTTGTGCTTATCTATACCGCAGGGTATGTTTTATTCGGTATACGTAGATGACGTGCAGTTAGGTTTCAAGTCATGTAACCTTGCAATTTGTGAGCGGCATGTCCAGCTTGGCTTGAACAAAGTGTGTAAATGGGCAGATGAAAATGCCTTTAAACTCAATCCTCTTAAAAGCTCCTGTGTCCTTTTCACACAAAAAAGAGGCCTATTTGCAGAGCCCATTCTAGAACTCCATAGACAACACATACCAGTTTCCACGCAACATAAATTTTAGTCGTCATATTAGACTCGAAACTAGCTTTAATTCCACACATCATCATCATCATCATCAGCCTATATTTTATGTCCACTGCAGGGCGAAGGCCTCTCCCTGCGATCTCCAATTACCCGTCTTGAGCTAGCGCTAGCTCCCTCATGACTCCGACAATTCCACACATAAAGCGCCTGAAAGAGAAATGCCTAAAAACAATGAACCTGCTTAAAGTTTTGTCACATACAACATGGGGCAGTGACAGGAAGTGCCTGATGAACGTGTAAAAAAGTCTTATACGTACACGCTTAGACTATGGGGCCATAGCGTATCAATCTGCCAGTCCAAGCGCCTTGAAGATGCTTGACCCTGTTCATCATCTATGTATCCGCTTGGCGACCGGTGCCCTCAGGAGAATTTCTATAGAGAGCCTCTACGTAGAGTCTAATGAATTGTCACTACATCTTCAAGAGTCGTACACTAGTTTCATGTATTTTCTGAAAACACATGCGAACAATGAACATCCAACTTATTTAACAATAAACGATATGACTAGTGCCACGCTGTTCCACAACCGACCTGTAATGAAACGGCCTTTTTGTCTGCGCGTGAGGAACCTCAGTGATAAAATGAGTGTTCCACTCTTTGAACATGACTTAATGGCTCCAACAAAGTGAGAACCGCCGTGGCAGTGGCAGCAGATAGATTGTCACTTGTCTTTTGTAGAAGTCACAAAACATGCCCCGACGCACATATATCCGAATGCACTTCTTAGAAATTCAGGCAAAATACTCTTGCCCAGAATTCTACACGGACGCCTCAAAGTCGCATGCCGCTGTCTGTTGTGCAGCGGTGGGCCCATCGTTCGCGGAATCCGTCGCTATACACCCAGAAACAATCATTTTTACAGCTGAGGCTTATGCGCTACTCTTGGCTGTAAAGTACATCGATAATGCACAGATTCGCAACGCAGTTATTTATACTGACTCTTTAAGCCTAGTTAAAGCCGTTACATCGTTACATCGTTACAGAAACATAAAAATCCTGTAATTGCAGAACTTTACTCGGCTCTATGCAAAGCTTACTCTTCTCAACATATCAGAATATGCTGGGTTCCTGGACATAGAGGCACTGAAGGCAACATGATTGCCGACAAAATGGTCACATCCACAGAACCACGTGCTAATAACAGTTCCATCGCTATCCCTGCCATAGATTTAAAACCATTTCTGCGGAAAAAAGTGAGGTGCTATTGGCAACGTTTCTGGGACACAAAACAGTCAATCAAGCTTCATCTAATAAAACCTTATTTAGGAAGTTGGCGACCTACAACAAAAACACGACGAACAGAGGTCACTCCCTGTCGACTTCGACTAGGCGACACGTATGGCACACATTCTTATCTTTTAACAAACAGTGATCCCCCTGCCTGTGGAAAATGTGGCGAGACGCTAACTGTGCTCCATGTATTGCTTGAATGTCGGCAGGTAGAAGAGCAAAGAAAAAAAGTTCTTTCCTTTAGCATAGAGACAACATATTCCATTACACCCGGCATTATTCCTTGGCAAAGACCCGCTCTTTGACACAAAATCATTGCTAGGTTTTTTTTAAATGATATTCGTATACTAAATGTTATACACCCATGTAATCCGTAGCACGGCCTCGCAATAGAGGCCTATGTTGCGGCATTAGTATGTATAGCACACGCCTCCAGGCCCTTGCGCACAAGGGTCCTGGTGAGGCAGTAGTGCTGCTTGGAAATTATCAATAACTGAGTGTTTTAAATTTATGTCATTTATATACATAGCACACCTCACAATAGTCATTGTCATAGTTTTATCCCAAGCACCTGTTTTACGCATCTATACAACGACCAGTTTTAGGCCCCTATACAGCCGTGATACATCTACTCAGCGCTAATCATCCATCGATCACTCTTTACCATTTCTTGGCGCTCTTTGGCCATACTTGGCCCTTGCGCCAGTAAACACTATACATCATCATCATTACACTTGATTAAGCCACAGTTAGGTTACTGGCCGTCCGTAACAAAAACCTGGCGAACTGATGTCCTATTCTGTCGTCTGAGAATAGGACACACGTACGGCACCCACACTTTTTGTTGACTGGTGATGAACCACCAACCTGTGGTAGATGTGGTGAGAGGCTGACCGTGCTTCACGTCCTCCTGGAGTGTCGGGAGGCCGAAACTGAGATTAGGAAACATTTTCATGTAGCATACCGTTGTCATATCCCTCTTTATCCAATGAAGTTTATTGGTGTAGAACTACTTTGTAATGCCAAAGCAGTCCTCGCTTTTTTGAACGATGTTATCTTACATGTTATCAGCCCAATAAATACGTAGCGCATCCTCTCTCCAGAGGATGCCGCTATGATAGAAGTTCAGTATAGCACGTGCCTCCAGGCCCTTGCACTTTAAGGGCTCTGCTAAAGCAGTAGTGCTTTTTGAAAATGTTCGCCTCTGACATATTTTAGTATGCCATCATTCTTTCACAATGCATCTCTCGGTTCCATAGTACACTTCATTAGTCATTGCCATATTCTTATTCCCTATAGCTTTTACACACTTTAGTGACTATTTTTAGCCCCTTTACAGCCATGCCACATCTGTTTTATTCTCACCTTATAATTCACTATTCATACCACTGACAAGCCATTATCATCGCCTTCGCGGTCTTTGCCTTGCGCCAATAATCTCCAACGATCATCATCAAGGGCGTCGGCATCTGCATGTTTACGGCCAGACCTGTAGACGACGCGAATGTCATAGTCTTGGAGACGTAGTGCCCAACGAGCCAGGGGACCAGATGAATCTTTGACGGAAGACAGCCAGCACAGGGCATGGTGATCAGTCACGACGTCGAAAGGTCGGCCGTAGACATAAGGTCGAGATTTTGTGATCGCCCAAACGATGGATCGACATTCTTTCTCAGTAACAGAATAGTTTGTTTCTGCTCTGGTGAGAGTGCGGCTGGCGTATAAGAGACGACGTACTCGTCAAATCCAGACTAGCGTTGGGCAAGAATAGTGCCGAGGCGACACCACTTGCGTCCGTGTGGATTTCTGTAGGAGCGTCCGGATCAAAATGGTGCAATATAGGTGGGGAAGTTAGGAGATAGCGTAAAGTGGCAAATGCGTCGTCGCAAGCGGGAGACCAAGCCGAGACGTCGTGGTTGTTGGCAAGAAGCTGTGTCAAAGGGGCGATGATGGACGCAAAGTTACGGACTAACAGGCAAAAATACGAACAAAGGCCGATAAAACTGTGGAGTTGTTTCAGTGTAGTCGGCCGGGGAAACTCGGCGACGGCTCGAAGCTTTGAAGTGTCGGGAAGAACGCCATCTTTGCAAACAACGTGGCTAAGATGGTGACGCGGCGTGCAGCAAAATGACACTTCTGCAAATTGAGCTGCAGCCCAGCACCTCTTAGGCAAGTGAGAACACTTGTGAGGCGGGTGAGATGAGAATCGAAGTCCCTCGAAGAGACTACGACGTCGTCCAGATAACACATGCACGTGTGCCATTTGAGGCCGCGAAGGATGTCCACCAGGCGTTCGAAAGTGGCAGGCGCATTGCAAAGGCCGAATGGCATCACGTTAAACTCATATAACCCATCGGAAGTGACAAATGTAGTCTTGGGGCGGCCAGCTTCTTCCATAGGTACTTGCCAGTATCCCGATCGAAGATCCAAGGAAGAGAAAAACTCTGCTTCTTGCAGGCAGTCGAGGGCGTCGCCGATTCGGGGCAGGGGATAAACATCTTTGCGTGTGATTTTATTAAGGCGCCGATAGTCCACACAGAATCTGATGCAGCCGTCCTTTTTCTTCACTAGTACGACTGGAGAGGCCCAAGGGCTGTGTGAGGGCTGTATCACGCCGCGGTGAAGCATATCATTAACCTGGTCGTCAATGACACGGCGTTCTGCGTGCGAGACTCGATACTCGGGCGCTGGCGCAGACGTGCGTGTGTGGCGGTGTCAATGTGGTGAACGACGGCGGAAATGCGGCCCAAGGAAGGCTGTTCATGGTCAAAAGATGTCCGGAAACGGTTGAGGAGCTCCAAGAGCTGGGTGCGTTGGTTGTCGGAGAGCTGCGAGTGAATTGATGTGTTGAAGACATCCCAGGATACCGAAGCAACTGAAGTAGCAGAAGTAATACTGGCGACAGGAGGGTCGGGCATATCGGGCAATTGACGAGGATAAACGGAGGCAATGTCCTCAAGGTGACCCAGACATCCACAACGGAATAAAGTGTCCGATGACGATAACCGATTGGTAACATAAATGGTTCCAGAAAAGTTCTGGATCGTTAGGACGGCTAAAGTAAGCAGGAAGTTCTTGCGAGAGGCGAAGGCTTCGGAGGGTGAAAACATAGCTGTAGAGTTGGGCGCGGAGTAGCAAGAGAAAGGCACGAGAGCAGAAGAGAAAGGTATATCAGTGACCGCGGCGACGACCACTCGGGGAAAAGGAGAGAAGCACGGCTCAGATGGGGCATCACATATCGACGACAACGCAAGTTCAGCACGCGCGCAGTCAACAAGGGCATGATGTGTGGAAAGGAAATCCCAGCCCAGAATTACGTAGTGTGAGCATGGTGACAACACGACAAATTTAACGACGTATGAAACGTTCTGAGTAACAAGCCAAGCGGTGCACGACACACAAGCCTGGACGTAGTGCCCGGTTGCCGTACGCAGGGAAACGTCAGAAAGCGGAATCGTAATCTTTCGTAATTTGCGACATAGTTTACCACTGAGCACAGAGACAGCAGTTCCGGTATCAACAAGCGCTTGTACAGCCACTCCCTCAATAGACATGTTTATCTCGTTAGCAGGAAAACACCGAGGCCTTGCAGTTTTCGACACGAGCGCAGTTCTTGCCTCCGGAACTGCGACGGTAAGTTTTCCGCTTGGACGGGCTGGGGGCGACGGAGCATAGGCGGAAGTGAACGGCGACAGGGGGATGGCGACCGACGGGAGCCGAAGGCTCGTTGACCCGACGAAAGAGATTCAGGCCCCGGGCCAGACGAGACCGCGTGTGGTGGTGGCTCAGGACGAGCGTAGCCTGGACTTCGGTCGCCGTCACGTGTGCGGAAATCGCGGCGATAGCAAAAGCGTGCGACATGGCCAGGAAGGTGGCAGAAATAGCAGATGGGCGTGTTGTCTGCAGTAAACCAACGGTTTGCTGGCGGTGGGGCGGGACGCAAAAGAGGGAGCGGGGCCAGACGTACAGGAGGCCGTGCCACGTTGAAGGTGCTTGGTGGTTGCCCGGGATCCGTGGCGAAGGATGCCCGAGGCCTGACTACCATTTCAGCGTAGATCAGAGGGGCGGATACAGGCGGATGCTTTTGCGCAAGAGGCATGGGGCATTGGGCACTAGGCAGCGCCTCGGAGACTTGCTGCTGAATTTCGTCTCGAAGCGAGGGAGCGAGTAATGGCGTAGGCTCCGGGACGCACGACACAAGGGACAATTGCCGTGCCACTTCTTCGCGAGCAAGCTGCTGTATTTGTTGCAGCAAGGAACTGTTGTCAACAGAATCATCGCGAAGGGTGAGAGCAGAGATGTTGGCCGTGTCGAAGTTAGAGCACCGCGTGAAAATGCGTTGTTTCCTCAGCTCGTCGTAACTTTGGCAGAGCTGAATCACGTCGGCGACCGTTCGGGGGTTCTTCGCAACGAGCATGAGGAAGGCGTCGTCCTCGATTCCTTTCATAATGTGTCTGATTTTGTCAGCTTCACACATGGAATGGTTGATGCGGCGGCAGAGGTCGACGACATCTTCAATGTAGGCAGTAAAGTTTTCGCCGGAGTTCTGGGCGCGACCACGCAAGCGCTGTTCAGAGCGGAGCTTGCGTACAGCGGCTCGGCCGAATACCTCTGCGAAGCTCGTCTTAAAAGACGACCAGTTCGCAATGTCAACTTCGCGGTTGCGAAACCATAGATGCGCAAGACCGCTCAAGTAAAAGATGACGTTGGTGAGTTCGTCGGCGTCATCCCACTTGTGCGCACTCACTCGTTCGTAGGAGGTCAGCCAGTCCTCCACGTCGTGGTCTTCGTTGCCGCTGAATGGAACAGGGTTGCGCAGCCTTGGAACGCCGGAACAGCTGAAAGCCGTGGGTGGCGTAGCTTCTTGCGGCGCCATGTCGTCAGGAATAGCTGATGCAGGAGGTGGAGTTCGGGTACGGAGTTTCAGAGTGACGACTGAAACCAGCAAAGTCCACCAAATGCAAGCAGACGTTCAGGTCAGGGCGTGGTTTATCTGAATAATCAGGTGACACGAAAGCGGTCCGGTCGACGGCAAAGCAGAGCGAGCTCGAGCACCAACAATACTTTTCGTCCTCGTCTTTTGCTTGCGCCCGTGTTTATCGCTAAAATGTATATATAAAATTTGGGTCGAGAAATTGTCAGTTTCCAAGAACGTCGGTGAAAGATGAAATCACTGGGAGGATCCGGCATTCTATATATATATATATATATATATATATATATATATATATATTACAAGGGTGTTCATTGGACGGCACTTAAAGCAACGCGAAGGGCGACAGTCCAAAAAGCGCAGCACGGACTCTCTGCACGAGCGGCGCTCGAGAGCCGAAGAAAACGACCCACTAGAAGGCGCTAGAGCGGACGACCCACTTCAGAGTTCTAACGCTTCGCTACAATTACCCCGGGTGTGAAAAGGAAGCCGCCCGGCGACTTAACAGGTTGTCACCATGAGTGGGTCATGATATATCTTGAGGCGCTCCACATTGACGATGTCGCGCCCTCGACGGCGCATGTCCGAAGATGGTTCAACGGGTTCGATAAGGTAATTTACTGGGGACGTGCGTTCGACGACACGGTAGGGGCCTTCGTATTTGTACAGTAGTTTCGAAGAGAGTCCAATTGCGGTGGGAGGGACTGAGAGCCAGACGAGCGCCCCAGGGAAAAACGTGGGCGCAGAAGTGATGGTGTCACCGCGGATGCTCTTCTGCAGCTCTTGTTCATTTGCAGTAAAGGTCCGGGCAAGGTCGCGACACCCTTCAGCATGTCTGGCTGGCTGTGGCAGATATAGGCGTGTACTCAGACGTGTCTGGCCTGTATGGAAGGATCGCGTCGATCGTGTGCGACGGGTGGCGGCCGTACAATAAGAAGAACGGTGAGAAGCCAGTAGTACTCTGAGGGGCGGCATTGTAGGCGTAGGTGACGAAGGGCAGAATGGCATCCCAATTTGTGTGGTCGGCGGCGATGTACATTGAGAGCATGTCGCCGAGCGTTCGGTTAAATCGCTCTGTGAGACCGTTTGTCTGTGGGTGGTAAGCAGTAGTTTTGCGGTGAACGACGTGACACTCTTTGAAAATGGCTTCGATGACTTCCGACAAGAAGACACGGCCTCGATCGCTGAGTAGCTCCTGGGGTGGACCGTGACGCAGTATGAATCGGTGGAGCAGGACGGAGGCAACATCTCGTGCTGTAGCCGCTTGAAGGGCGGCAGTTTCGGCGTATCGCGTGAGATGGTCAACAGCGACGATCACCCAGCGGTAACCAGCCGACGTCAGAGGAAGAGGTCTGTATAAATCGCTGCCAACGCGCCCAAACGGCCGGTTAGGACAAGGTAAAGGTTGTAGACCTGCTGGCGAGAGGTTCGGGGAAGATTTCCGGCGCTGACAATCGAGGCAGGAGCGAACAAATTTCTGCACGTACCGGTACATTCCCCGGCAAAGGTACCGTTGTCGAATTCGGTGGTAAGTTTTGTATACCCCAGAGTGTGCACACTGCGGCTCAGAGTGGAACGATTCGCATATTTTAGAACGGAAACTGCGGGGTACTACCAGTAACCACTGGCGGCCGTCGGCGCTGTAATTGCGTCGGTAAAGTAGCTCGTCGCGAATGGCGAAATGGTGGGCTTGACGACGCAATGAGCGAGTGGGTGGTGTTGCCGACGGATTCAGTGAGCAAGTCTATCAGCGAGACAATCCATTGGTCCTTGCGCTGTTCTGTAGCGATGGTGTGAAGGTCGATGGAAGAAACGGCCAGTTGAGTTCCTGAGCAGCGGGCGTTGTCAGTCGGGTAAGGGGGAGCGCGAGAGGGCGTCGGCGTCGGCATGTTGGCGTCCGTTGCGGTAGAGCACGCGGATGTCGTAGTCCTGCAGACGAAATGCCCAACGGGCGAGACGGCCTGGGATCCTTCAATGACGACTGCCAGCATAGTGCATGGTGGTCAGTAACGACATCGAACGGGCGGCCATACAAATAAGGGCAAAACTTCGTAAGGGCCCAGGTGATCGCCAGGCATTATTTTTCGGAGACGGTGTAGTTGGCCGCGGCTTTAGCAAGCGTACGACTTGCACACGCCACGACATATTCAGGGAACCCTGGTTTGCGCTGCGCAAGGGCAGCGCCAAGGCCAACACCGCTGGCGTCCGTGTGTACCTCTGTAGGGGCCGTAGGGTCGTAGTGGCGTAGTATGGGCGGAGACGTAAACAAACGACGGAGCTTTGCGAACGCGTCCTCGCACACTGACGACCACGAGTCTAGGGGCCCCTTACTGCCAAGGAGCTTCGTCAGTGGCGATATAGTAGTAGCGAAGTTTCGAATGAAACGTCGAAAGTAGGAACACAGGCCTACGAAACTGCGCAGTTCTTTGACGGACGTAGGTCTGGCGAACTCGGCTACGGCCCGAAGCTTGACTGGATCTGGGAGAATGACATCCTTGGACACGACGTAGCCCAGTATTGTCAGCTGCCGTGCTGCAAATCGGCACTTCTTTAGGTTCAACTGTAGGCCGGCGTTGCTCAAACGCGTCAAAAAAAGTTGTCGCAGTTTCACCTGAAAGGCGAAGCATCAATTGCGATAGCAAACTTGTAGAGAGCTATACGGAGTAATGATATTACTCTATATTAGCTTTATCAGCTTTATATTAGCTTTTCAGCTAATATTAGCTTTATTATTAGCTTTATCAGCTGTATAAACTTGGACATGCAGCAGCATCGGCAACACGCAGAACTGTTGTCGACGCCATCGGCGCTTTGCCCGCGTTCGCTCAAAATGCGTGCGGCGTTGGTGACTGTTGCCGGAGCCTCTGATGTAAATAGGCACTTCGTGCCGCAGCTAAACGTCGCCTCCCTTCCCTCCCCCTCCCCCACGGCCTCTCGCCCGTCGGAAGAAGGCACGTTTGCTCTACATATATGGTGATTGTAAAAGACAAAAGAGACGCCTTCTTTTGCAGCCCTTAAACGAGCACGGCGCAGAACGCGCGTTTGTTCTACGCCGTGCGTTCATTCCCCGTGAAAGACGCGCCCCTCGCGCCCTTTCACTCGCACATACAGCGTTCGGCGCGCGGCGACGATTTCTTCTCCAAATGACGTCATACGGAACCTCACGGCGACGGCAGAAATCTGGTTTTGAGTGTCCATATAATTGAAAATGTCGGAGGCGTTGAAGATGCGTGGAGATGTCCGGAGCGAAAACGACGACGTCGTCGAGGTAGCACAAGCACGTGTGCCATTTCAGGTTGCGCAAGACGGTATCCATCATGCGCTCGAAGGTTGCGGGCGCATTACACAGTTCGAACGGCATGACGTTGAATTCGTACAAGCCGTCGGGCGTGACGAAGGCTGTCTTCGGTCGAGCGTCCTCAGCGATAGGGACTTGCCAGTACCCGGAGCGCAAATCGAGTGATGAAAAGAATTCAGCTCCTTGGAGGCTGTCAATCGCGTCGTCTATTCGTGGCAGCGGATTGACGTCCTTGCGGGTTATCTTGTTGAGCCGTCGATAGTCCACACAGAACCGTACGGAACCGTCCTTCTTCGCAACAAGAACAATCGGAGACGCCCAGGGACTGTTTGACGGTCGAATAACATCCCGTCGAAGCATGTCGTCGACTTGCTCGTTAATTACACGACGCTCTGCAGGAGATACGCGATATGGACGTTGCCGCAGTGGCGGTTGGGAGCCAGTGTCGATGCCATGCGTGACAGTGGACGTGCGGCCCAGGGAAGTCTCCGCGACTTCGAAAGATGGGCGAAATTCTTCCAACAAGCACAGAAGCTGTGAACGCTGGACCGACGTAAGGTTTTCATCGATGGAGGAGCCAAATACATCTTCGGGCGACGAATCCGACTTCGAAACAGCACTGAGCGTACAGGAGCTGGACCAGCGCGTGTCATCGGGTGCGTCTACAACTTGTGCGTCTTCGAGGGGTTTCAGTCTGCCGAGACATTTACCGGGCAGCAATGTGACAGTATATAGGGATGGATTGCTAACAAAAATAGCGCTGTCACCGTGAGTGATTTGCACTGTCGGAAAGGGAACCAACAATCCTTTCTTAGTGCGAACGCGGTCAGATGGCGAAAGGAGTGCAATTGTGTCGCAGAGACCGTCGCAGTACACTGACACAGCCGCTGACGCGTTCGGAGGCACTTGGGTATCGTCTATGACGAGTATCTTGTTCGAAAGCGATGGTGTGTCTGCCGGCGTTATCTCTGAGAACGGCGAGAGTTCTATTTTGGCGGGTGTGCAATGAATGACGGCGTTGTGGCGGGAGAGAAAATCCCATCCCAGGCAATGTTGGCAGGTCCGACGAGGCGGCGTAGCCAAAAGCTAGAGAATTTGAAGCCCAAATATAGCCAAAAAAAGTGCAAAAAATTTCGTCGCCAAATATAGCCATTTTTATTTCCAGTTTTATTTGTGTGTACATTTTCACAATCGACTACGGCAATCCTTTCTTGCACAAACCGTCGTAACAAAATGTCCGTGTCGCCGTGACGGTCGGCCCTTGACATCAACAACAGCGACATCACGCTTGCTCAGAACCATGGAGGAAAGAAAAATATAGGAGGGAGAATTACGTCATGCAACCAGCCTTGGCAAGCGAACGCTTCGTGTAGCCAGCGTAGTGGTGGCCCAACACGTGACCTCTTGCGTCGAGATCACGGAGAATGTCGAGACGTTTGGTTACCAGTGGTTGTTATTCGGTGCGCGCTCGGCCGGCAGCTGCTCACATGCAGGCAGGAAAAAGATTTTTCCTTGTTCTGCTTTTTCCCCCTTGGTTTTGTTTTTGTTTATTTCAAGCGTTTCAAATGGTTTCGAATGGGTATTGAAAAAAATCAACCAGGAGTACTAAAACCTACCGCGCGCTCTGACGTATCATTCGTGCTCTAATGTTTTCATCGCGTGTTGGGCCTAGAGCACTGCACGGGCCGATTTGTGCGGCCCGGGCCCGGCCCGGGCCCGTTTCTACATTGGGCGGCCCGCCCGAGCCCGATCAAAACTTTTGTGGCGAGACCCGGGCCCGGCCCGGGCCCGGAAATAATCTACGTTACCCGCCCGGCCCGGCCCGCCACCCCTTTACCTTAAGCCCGAGCCCGGCCCGAGCCCGGCTCAAAACCGGCCCGAACCCGGCCCGAGACCGAAAAATACATGTTTTTCAGAGTTGAGAAGCCCGAGAATAACTCGCAGGAAGCCCGAGCCCGGCCCGGGCCTGTGTCAAAAAACCCGAGCCCGACCCGGGCCCGGGTCAAAAAGCACACGCGGTGCCCGAGCCCGTGAAAAAACTGCTTTACCAGGCCCGAGCCCGTGCAGTGCTCTAGTCCTCACTGCGTTGGCACTCGGAAGAGCCGGTGTCGAGGCCGCCGTCGTAGTACGCGGCAACGACGCCGGCAGCGCAAGCCCTCAGCAGCATGTCACGCTCATCGGAGATTAAATAGTTAAAATCGAGCCCAGCATCGCGAGCCAATGTGTCGTTGGCAGGGTTGTCAACTAGATGGTCCATTGCGACGAGCGACGACGATCACCGTGTTCACAATTCGGCGCGCGCTTTACCTTTCTCTATGGTGGCTAGCCACCATACTGCCGTTTTCGCATTGCCGTCGGCTCTGTCTTGGCTCTGTTTCTGGCCGCGCGTTTGCGCTTTCCGCAAAAAAAAAAAAAAAAAAAACCGTAGCGCCGTCTGCGGGCGCCATATAGTGACAACATCACTATATGGCCATGTCCTCGCCACTCCTTGGTCGGGCGGGCGATTTGAATTGCGTTAGACGTACGCGGACGTTTCACACGGAATTTTCTCTTCAAAGAAATCTTTTCTTGGCACGAAACAACGTTTCGAGGTTTCTGATATGATATAAGTCCACGTTGAAATAATATTTGCCTTTAGTGTCCCTTTAAGGTATGTCCAAACGGCGCAAGCAGCGTATACGGTGCTTGTTCTAAAAGCGGTGCTAAATATGTATTCCAAGCTATCCAAACATTCCGCTCATGAATTCAGTCAGGATTAGTGTGTTTTGCTCTTTGTTATTTATTCGGCAAATATTTTGAAGCAGTGGCTTGCCAGTTTCTGACTCAGTGAAGTTGCTCTGTGCGGCCACCGTCTGAATATTTTCTGCCTAATCGCTCGCGGCTGTGCTCAGTTCCGATAGATTTGTTCTTGCTGCGCACAAGGCTTGAAACGTAGCTGTTTTGTACATTGTAATACCTTGTAGAAAATATATATTACAGCTAGTAACTCGTTTACTCTTGTGGACTGTCACGAAACATTCAGCTTCGACCATTCGCGAGCCATCGGTGTAGTCCGTCATTTATTGTGCGTATCCAGTGTGCATATATTCAAGTGTGCGCCCATTCAATTATTCTTGGTACGTCGGCGATATAGTGGGCGTAAGTTTTCCTGCCATTTGGCACAGATGTGTATAGATAACGTCCGCGAAACTTACTATGACAGGAAGCGGCGCTACTCCCTTTGTCATTGTTTAACGAGTGGTACTCACTCTGGCCGACGTTCTGGGGATGAAGCCCTTTTTTTGAAGGTTAGCGATACAAGGCTGGCGGATGAGCAAATTTCTGTATCCTTGAGGAAAGCCGTACATCTCGAAGTGCCAGTAACACATTTGGACAGTTGCAGTGCGGTCCGCGAAATTGGCCACACAGATTCATTCCATTCCTTAACATGCCAGTCACTATTTTTGCAGCCAACTACTGCACACCGCTTCAATCCACATGATTAAATCTAGCATGATTGAAGCAAGTGTGTTAGCGAAAACTCAGTTTCAGTATCGACAGCTGATCGCACAGAAGCGAGGTAGAAGCGCTAATGGTTTCGTTTTCGTGCGCGGTCACTGAGGAGAGGTATGGCGCGCTGCCGTGAGCGCCATCTCGTTTCTCTAAAACAAACTGCTCCGCGAAAAGGGTCAATATCTTGGCCGGCGTCGACGCGCTCGCCACCACGTGACTCGGCATCATGATTCACTGCTTCACCCGCCGCGCTCTCCGACGGCTGCGTCGGTCCCCCCTCCCCTTTTAGCCACCATAGCGTGGATAGCCAGGGAAGCCGTCCGGTTTGAATAGGCCCGCGCGCTCGCGGCATCGCCGAGCTGAAAATCCGCTTGGCCTCTTAGACGCTCCGCTTTCGGTATGAACGTGCTTTAAGTGTATGCACTTTCTTTCGCTTGTTTGGTACATACATAGTCAAACAACAATTACACATATAAGGAACCCTTTTCTTTAGTAAAGATACATTGTCATGCTTTTTCCATATGCGCAATCACAGAAGCATCATCAGCTCTTTGGTAACCTCTAAAATAGCGTATGCTACTAGTTTTATGAGGAACGAACATCACCAGAGGGATTGACATATATAGAAGACAGTGGTCCGATAAACCTCCTTCAGTTATAACAGTGTGCTCTCTAAAACCACGGCTTATAAAGGCCAAATGTAATGGCGAGCTAAATGAACCTTGGATGCGAGTGGGCTCTTTAACAATTTGAACCTAGTCACGAGTAAGCATAATTTCAAATACAATATTCATATTTTTTTTAATTTGCTTGTAACTTGTAGTCGCTCCCAATCAAAGCTTGGTAAATTAAAATCACCGAGCAAAAAAAGAAAAAGGCGGGCAAGTTTGCACTCGGTCGCGCGAAGCTTAGGCACAGCAAAAGTGTCAATCCTCAAGTCTGACGGCCTGCTACTGCTAGGTATTAACATGGTTGCTGCTCGGTCTTAGCTTGGTTCAACTTAACTACGCATCTAGGGAAAGTATTCTCGAGCGATCATTTTCGGAGGTACCTTCACTTTCGCGACATTTAGCGTGACTAGCGCTGGACGCGTCGGCGCCAACGAGTGACAGCGTCCCTGGCATGCCACAAACGCAGGCAGGCAGGCAGGAGCTGTGTCTGCGTCGGGTGAAGCGAGCGCGCACCTGCGCTGGCGGTTACTAGGCAACGCGAGGCGACGTCACGGTGGCTAGAGCGTACGTCGATGAGCTCCTTGACATTGGAAATTTGCAACCCGCACATGAGGTGCTCAGCGCCTCCGACATCGAGCAACGCTGCACTGCTACAGGGAAAAGAAAAGTGACTCTATGCTCATATTCTATATAGCAGGCTATGTAGCAAGGAAGTTCCTGCAAAGAACCAAGTGCTCCGATTGCTCAGGGACATTACTGAATTCAACAGAATGAGCAGGTCAGGGCTGTTGCTCCCTTCTGAAGCGCTAAAGAAACTGGTAGCATCGCTCGAAGACGCCTTCAAGCTGTGCTTCAGTTTAAGTGAGTTACGAAGGAACAGTATAGCCGACTAATTTGCATCCTTTCTGCATCTGAATCCTTCGAATTTGATCGGCTGTGAGCGGCACAAGAAAGAGCTCACAAAAGATGTTGTAAAGTTCTATTCAATTACACGCCTTTACTTTCTTGTCAAGGGCAAGAACATGACGCGCGAAAGCAACAGGGAGAAGAGGAATCACCTGAAGCGGAGGCTTGTGCTGTGAATAATGTTATGATGTGGTGGACCAACGTTGCGACCTTGCTGGCGCTAGGCAATTTATGTTGGGGCGTGTGCTGACTCAAGTTTTGAGAGCGCTTTTTGTATTTTAATTATATTCATGAATCAAGCCCAGGACGTATTGCTTTATTTTATTGCAACCAAACAGTGAACCATGTGCACTTACCAGCACAATTTGTCTCATAACAATTTAAATACCGTAACTGAGGCAGCAATAAACACAATTGCTGGAATTCTCGAAATTGGAACAGAACTTACTAAATATCACGTAAACACGATTCCATATACCGTATAAAACCACTGCAGTATTGTTTTATGCATGGAAAAAATGCATCTACGTATTTAATGCAATGGGCTGGAGCGCCACGCCACGTTTATACCAATAAATGTGACCAATCGCCAAGCTAGAAAATTGACTTCAGCAAATCGTGTCTTCTGAGTAGACAACAGTAACAAATTCTCCATTCTGCTTACACTGCTCAAAACGGCATTGTATAACGCGTAATTCAAAGCTAGAGCAGAGGCAGCGATACTATCAAACACGCTTCTCGTCTACACAGCGCAGCGGACGTTGCGCGCAGCTCAGCCGCTATACTGTCCGCAGCGCCACTTCTGCGTCATGATGCGGAGAAGTAGGGAACTACGCTCGGTCGGCACACCTACCCATCTAGCCACCGTAGGACGCCATCGCTACTACTTCGGCGCATGCGCGGCTAGGCAACACGGGCCAACGTTTATAAGTATCTATAAACGTTGACGCGGGAGGTGTCGGCAGCAGCTCTGAAAGGTTGCCTCGTTGGTGCTGCTTAGAGTGTACTAGAATACGGTCGAGTGGGACGAGCGGCTGGGGCGGTGCATGCTTTGCCGTGAGGCGCCCGACGTGGAAAAATACTGTGGCGGCGCTGCGATCGAAGTGGATTTAGGGTCCCTCGATTACCCAGCGCCGCCGTCCAGGGTGGAGACAACCCCGCTGGCGCCGCCATATTGAGCCACACGAGCTGAGACTCAGCTACGCTTGCGTTCATAAATAGTGTTACTCGCGGCGCACTTCCAAGTGCTTTGCCTTGATGAGGATTTTTTTATCGGGATCGCATCTGCATATCTTTATAACCAATAGCCGTTAACTCGTCGAAGGTCCAAGACGTAAATGTATGGCGCCGGGAACATGCCCCAAGTTGCCTAATTCAATTTACATTTAATATGCCGTGTGTATGTTTGAAATACGCACTATTTTTTTTGCGCTTCGATGCTTGGTATATAAGGTTTGCGACCCCCTGTGTGTGGAAGTTTGTCTTTTTCGCTGTTGTATTTTGGTTTACACGTCACGCCTCCTTTACCGTAGCCAGCCACTCGCGCACGGCGGTTAGTTTCCCTTGCGTTGCGCGTGCTCTTCGCGTTCGTTGCAATTATTTGACGATATCTACGCGCAATGTTGCTTTTTTGCCCACAAAACTGTGAGCTGACAGGATTAAGCTGGTGTAAAAATAACTGCGATGTGAAAATAAGGTTTAGTTAGTGCTGTAGAGAAACATGTAACGTAACTTGTCTGTGTCAATCTTGCGTAGTACACACAAAAAACCAAACGATGCACAAAATACATTTACTTATAATGTCTAGTACAATCAATCATGAAAGAGATATGTACATGAAAAATTATATGTACTGTGTGGCGCCTGAAGGTTATGTTGAAAGACGAGATAAAAAGAAAATTCGCAAGGTAGGCTCGACACACAATTCGGGATACTGAGAGTTGTTTTTAATTTATTCATTACATGGGGGGGGGGGGTTCAAGTGAGTACGTCAACCTTATTACACACAATATAAACCGAAAACAAGAATGCAAACAAGAAATCGCAACCGCGGGTAATATTAATCAAGATATCCAGCCAGAATACATCAGCTACCATCGAATACGTTGCATCAGCCAAACACATCGATGGCGAGTACAGAACATTTTATAAATAACCATTAGAACACTGATAACTACATTGAAAAAATAAACAACACTGCATACATATCGCGTACAAAAACCGTAAATGAAACTAAGACAGTCAAATACAGATTAGCAATGTTTTTCACTTCGAAAATACAGTCCATGATGATGTAGGGCTGTTGACTTTAACAGACGGCGCCCATCCTGTAGATTTCCCTCGTACTGGTCCTCTTCAAAGTGTTTCTAAGTACAAGTAAAACAACAAAAGTGATTATTGGTATGAAAAGTTGCCTTGTAAATACAGAGAACCCATTACAGTGCTTAAAAATAAATTTTCGCAGAAGTAATGCTGTATTACCTCGCTTCACACGTTTCGAAGAAATGCACAGGCTACAACAGACACCATGCCAGAAAGAGCCGAAACATTTTGTCCCATGATGCCCCTTAACTCTACTACACCTGGGCATACCGTGCACAGGCATTTAAAGACCGTCACAGTACCCACTACGATCGGGAATGAGCACGAATGACCATCGGCTTACGAGCACCACGCTACAAATATATTCGTCTAAAAAATCAGCTATATAACGTAACAACCTGAGATCCGCAAGATATCTGCTAAGAATAGAGAAAATCACAATGCTTCGCTTGCCACGTACACAACAGCCGCTCTCCCCAGAAGAAGCACTGCGTTCTTTAGTCCCAAATAACGAGTAGCGAAAAAAGAAACTGAGAAAAAAAAAAGAAACAAGAGACACACGATGTGTGCTTCCTGTGAAAAAGTAAAATAGGTGGTTTACATGACGATTTGTAGCTAATGTAAGGCTATTTCGCGGCGAAGCATTTTCGTCAGTTCTTTAAATAAGGATACTACTCGCATAGACTGCGCCGATCAAAACGGCAAAAGCCTATGCGACGCGCGCTCGCAAACCATAGGCTACTCAGCATCGGTGCAGTGCTTAGTTCGTGAGCGAACGTAGGTACGTGAGCGAGGATCAGAGAATACTTTCTTATTTAAATGAAAAACACGATGCGATAGTCTAAACTTTCTTGACACTTACCTCGCAAATGTAGGAGCTATCCGTTGCCTTCCAGTGATACCGCTTTACTTGGGCTTCCCATCTCTTCCTTCCCTCTGGGTCCCGGGGGAAGCGTAAACAACGAATCCCTTTACGCGTCGATCCGGTGCACTTGGGAACACAACAGCCCGTCATGTCGACTCGATGCACTTGACAAGCTTGTCATTCATGCGGCTGAACACTGTCCAGCAAATGTAAGCGTCAGCGAAGCATCGCGGCACTCTGTCTCGAACCAAGCACCCGCACCAAGCACTCGCAACCGCTCGCTGCGACTCAAGATGGCGTCGCAGCGAGAAAGCGGCGACGCGGGTGCGGTCAAAGGATGGCACCACCCTGAACGGCGGCGCTGGCATCGAGGCACCCTAAGGAGTAATGGTGCCAGCGCTAACATTTGCAAATGCCATTATATGCTTAAAATCGGATATATTGGCGGGTTTGGAAGTTAACCAAAGATCAGTAGGCCGGTTGGCTTTGGGAGCACATGGTAATACGACAAATGAGGCAGTGCAGGGTGACATGGGTTGGGCCTCTTTTGAAGTCAGAGAAGCACAGAGCAAAATTAGTTTTGAAGAAAGGCTCAAGAACATGGATGAAAATAAATGGGCGGCTAAAGTGCACAAGTATCTCTACATGAAAAGCGTGGACACAGAATGGAGGAAGAGGTCAAGGAAGTTGGCAACCAAGTACAGGATAATCGAAACTGTAAATAGACAACCAGGGATCATCAGAAAGAAAGTGAGAGAAATAGAGACCGTGAATTGGATGCAAAGAATGGAAATAAAAAGGACAATGGAGATTTACAAGAATGAGAAGAAAGAAATTAGAAGGGAAAATTTGTACAATAACACAAAAGGCAGTGCCTTGCTATTTGAGGCTCGAGCCGGTTGCCTAAGGACGAAAACATATCGGAACAAATATTCGGAACTAGATGAGACATGTGTATGCTGCAGTAAAGATCCAGAGACCACTCAGCACATCCTAATGGAATGCGACGGGATCCACCCAGCGAGAACCGTAGGTAACGTGGAACTCCCAGAAGCGCTTGGGTTTAAAGTGGAAGGAAACATAAACAGATCAGCCGTAGAGATCAGCAAGAGACTATTAGAGTACTGGTGGAAAAAAAGCAGGGAAAAGATGGATACGACCTGATCTCTTAAAATCATAGGCAGCGGTAGAAGGTAAATTTTTGAAAAATAAAAATAATGAGAGGTATACAAAAATGATGGATAAAGAACATGTATAATATACCTGATTAAATCAAGCAGGCTAGATGACTATTTGTCGCCGCCCCGTTTCAAAGGGGATGCCAATAAATCATCATCATCATCACCTAAGGGGATTGGGCCGCATCAAGGTCGCGCTGTTGGAAACTGCTGGCGATACAGCTCGGCAGGGTCATTGGTACTACTTCGCGCGCTGGTATTTGCGTTCAGACCGATCAACTGGTGTTCATAATTGCATATGACATGCATTTATGTTTTAAGAATAAATTCCTTTCATGCCCTTTTTTCTTTTCTTTTTTAATGCCGGTCGGTGATTGCGCGTGCATTGCGGCCGCAGTGTAGGCTTTCATTCTACTATGTCATTGTACGCTTCCCTTTGGAGAAGAAATATTTTTCTCGTTCTTCAAGCAGCATGTATCTCTCGTGTGTATTGTTGCGCAAATAGTTTTCCATCAGTAGGTCTTGCGAAACGCAGACGGAGAAAGATGTGTAACATTCCTGCTTGCCGCTTCAAACAAGTAAAACATATCTGCCGCATCCGGTGCCTCGTACTCAGATTTACGGGAAGCTTTGTTACAGAAAAAAAAAGCTGCAGGCAACATTCCATTCAAGTTTCCGCCTTCCTCGCGTAACAGAATGCGGAGTAATTGGTACGGAGTCATTTATTGTGGTCGCACGTCGGGCGCCGAAAGCAGTTTTAGTTAGCCATGCTATATGCTAATCTTTGTCCGTAAGGCGTACGTGGAAATTTTTTTCCAGTCAGTACTTCACAAAATAAGAAAGAAAGAAAATAATTGAAAGAAAGAAAGCTGGCGCCGTAGCCTAATTAGTGGCTATATGGCGGATACGGCGTTGCGCTGCTAAACTGGAGCTCGCGGGTTGAATCGAGGTCGCGGGATTCGATGGGAACAAAATGGAAAAACACTCGTGTACTTCTATTTATGTGCACGTTAAAGAACCCCAGGTGGTGAGAACTAAACCGGGTGCCTCATAATCATATTCTGGTTTTGCCACGTAAAACCGAAAAGAAAACGTTTAAATTTAAAAATGTGGTTGATCCCTCTTATATAGGAATCGGTATAGAACACGAAAGTGAAACGTGTCTTCACAGAAGTAGTGTAATGTTTATTGCACATTCATATATAATGTCTATTGGTGTTTTGTGGCTAAAGCGCCCTTAGGCGTTGATGCACCCACGCTGACGCCTGGTGGCACGTCTCCTCCATCACGACTACCAACGTCGATGACCATGAGCAACCGTCGTGCATATGGAAGCTGCACTACGCTGCACACGCTAGCACAACGCGAAAGACGAAGCACGTAACTGACACACTAATACAACGCGCAAGACAAAGCACGTAACTGAATCGTCACCGAGTCAAATCAGCGCGTACAGCGCGTCGTAATTGCAGCCTCCGCGATCAACTTCAGAAACATTTTCAGAGCTAATTGCGGAGGCCACGCTCCGCTGTGCTGAGTACAGTGAACGCCACCTGGCGTTGGTAGTGCTTCTTGATGCCAGCGTCCCTTCGAATGCTGGCATCGAGGCGTCGTAGTGCTGAGACCACCGAAGCGTTCACTGTCGGTGCGCGTTAGTGTCATAATGCAGTACTTCTCTTTTCTGCTCGTAGGCGGCGGCACCGCCCCGAGCAAGAGCGCGGGTACACGGAGGAGTGTTAGATATATAAGGCGCGTCTGTGTAGCTCTCTGCAAATGCGTTTGTGGCGCAATGGGTTAAACGCTCGGCTATCTATCGTCGCGGACCGAGAGGTCGTGGGTTCGATTTCCAGATTTTGCATGTTTGTGGAACTTTTTCTTCTGGTTTCTTTCTTTGTATTATGTTCGTGTACAATGTAAGCTGACGTATTTCCGTGACGGAAATACCTCAGTGAAGTCTTGGTGGACCCCGGCATAAAACACTTTCGTGTTAAAAAATCACAGCATATCCACGAAGTGAATGATCATGAGTGGGCGAAGCACCGGGGGATCATTCGGGTAAACCACAGCTACGGACGAGAGATAAAGAGAGCGCGCGTCGGGAACGAGAGAGAAAGTTACACCATCTTCCCGTAGGGGAACCCTGAGTAGTATGCGAAGTAGCCATGGGGTCGACTCAAGGTAGCTTTATCAGCTGTATAAACGTGGACATGCAGCAGCACCGGCAACACGCAGAACTGTTGTCGACGCCGTCGGCGTTTTGCCCGCGTTCGCACCGAACGCGCGCAAAGTGGAACCGGAAGTGGAAGCGGAACCGGAACGCCATCTAGTGAACACTTCATAAAACTACAGGTGGCTACATACTACTACTACTACTACAGAGGAGGGAACGACCCACACCCTAAGGAGCTTCGCCCCTAAAAAGAAAAAAGCAGGTGGCTGCGTTCTTCGGCTTTTTTCTAGGGTGTAAACAAAATAAATTATTCTAGAGTCTGATTTCCGAGAAAAACGTGTTACGTTTATGCGACATTTCATACATAAATGTAATGCCGTTCCCAAATGTACGGCCGCTCAACTCAGCAGCTTGTATACTATAAACGGATGCTTTCAGTTATCCGGTGCACTATCATAACGACCATAATGAAACAAAGGAACGACATGACTCACATACACGTAGAGATATGCTCAGATCTGTCGCGTACGTTGAATAAGTGTGGTGCCACATGGGGCACCCAGTTTTAAAGGGTTGCAAACATGGTGAGACGCATGCAATATGACTATCACGACCCGTTCAATATAAACGGGGCGTTTATATTGAATGACAGCTAGGAACTTGTTAAGCAGGACTTATTAACACTCGTGCGTTAATTCTCTCAGGAACTGCGCCTCTGCGCAACAATCACGACTCTCCGGCAGCACAATCATTCGGAATAAAAGTCCACCTTGCATCGGTCCTCACCTTTGAGACTTCAACAGCGCTGTAATGGGTTACATTCGAACGAAACCGACTACTCGGCGTCGTGCAGTATATCAACAACACTTGCATATATATATATATATATATATATATATATATATATATATATTCTAAAGGTTTTTATTCGGCAGAGCTTGGAGCAGCGCAACGTCAATGGTCAGCGCAGTAACAGCTTTCAAGCACGCGAGCCGTTGCCGATCACAAGCGCTCGACCCACTAGCGCTTTGAACTAGTAGCGATGAACCCGCTAGCGTCTCTCTTCTTCGCTACAATCACCCCCGGGAGCGATAAGGGAGCCGTCCGGCGACCTATACAGTTCGTCACGATGTGCGGGTCGTAATAAGGCTTTAGACGGTCGACATGGACAATGTCTCGTCCACGGCGGTGCATGTCTGAAGATGGCTCTACTGGTTCTATCACATAGTTCACAGGAGATGCGCGTTCAATGACACGATAAGGGCCTTCATACTTCGGAACCAGTTTTGATGAGAGGCCAGGGGCAGTGAGAGGGACTGAGAGCCACACGAGCGCTCCCGGATTGAAGGTGACCGTGAAAGTGGCGTCACCGCGAGTGCTCCTCTGGCGCTCTTGATCTTCGGTAGTAAAGGCCCGAGCGAGGTCGCGGCACTCTTCTGCATGTCTGACCGTGGCAGAAATAGGCACGAACTCGGATGCATCCGGCCGGTACGGCAGAATTGTGTCGATGGTGTGCGAAGGGTGCCGACCATACAGTACGAAATAGGCTGAAAACCCAGTGGTGGTCTGCGTAGCGGTGTTATAGGCGTAGGTGACAAAGGGCAGGATGGCGTCCCAGTTCATGTGGTCGGAGACGACGTACATTGAAAGCATATAACCGAGCGTACGGTTGAAGCGTTGCGTGAGGCCATTTGTTTGAGGGTGGTACGCCGTAGTTGTGCCATGAACAACGTGGCACTTTTTGAGAATGGCTTCAACTACCTCCGACAGGAAGACGCGTCCGCGATCGCTGAGCAGTTCTTGAGGTGGACCATGTCGCAGAATGAATCGGCGAAGCAGAAATGTGGCAACGTCGCGCGCTGTAGCTGCCGGAAGGGCGGCAGTTTCGGCGTATCGGGTGAAGTGATCGACTGCAACGATGGCCCAGCGGTTACCAGCTGATGTCAAAGGAAGTGGTCCATACAGATCGATTCCAACGCGGCCGAACGGCCGGTTAGGGCAGGCTAGAGGCTGCAGACGAGCTGGCAAGAGCTGGGGTGAAGATTTCCGGCGCTGGCAGTCGGGGCATGATCAAATGAACTTTCGAACGTTGTTGTGCATTCCTCGCCAGTACCTCGGCGTTCTCGGAGGCGCTGATAGGTTTTGAAAAGTCCCGAGTGTGCACACTGTGGATCAGAGTGGAACGGTGCGCAGATCTCAGAACGGAGGCTTCGAGGTACTACTAATAACCACTGGCGGCCGCCAGAGGTGTAATTGCGTCGGTGAAGCAGGTCGCCGCGAATGGCGAAATGGGAGCTTGATGGCGCAACGCACGAGTGGTTGGCTGCGGTGACGGATCAGCAAGGATGTCTATGATGGAGGCAATCCAGGGGTCCTTGCGCTGCCCGGAAGCGATGGTCCCAATGTCTATGGAAGAAACGTCAAGCTGGGATAGTGAGCAGCATCCATTGCCGTCAGGCAAGGGCGAACGTGAGAGGCCGTCAGCGTCAGCATGCTGGCGTCCGTTGCGGTACAGTACGCACATATCGTAATCCTGCAAGCGAAGTGCCCAGCGGCGAGACGGCCGGAGGGATCCTTCAATGACGACAGCGAGCATAATGCATGGTGGTCCCGGACGACATCAAATTGGTGACGATACAAATAGGGCCGGAACTAAGTAAGTGCCCAGATGATCGCCAGGCATTCTTTTTTGGTGACGGTGTAATTGTTCTCGGCTTAGTAAGCGTACGGCTTGCATATGCCACAACATACTCAGGAAACCCTTGTTTGCGCTGCGCTAGGACAGCGCCGAGGCCAACACCGCGGGCATCCGTGTGTACCTCAATAACTGGAATCGGAGCGATGGACAAAGTATTGTGAGTCCCTTGACCCCCGCAAGCCACTGTCTCAAATATGGAGAACTGTGAGAGGCCTACGTTCTGTTCCGGAACAACGCTTTCCATTCAAGGCACTAGCACTTTTCCAACGCCGAAAAGACCTCGACGTAGCGGAAGATTTCTGTGCCATGATTACAGGCCAGTCAGTGGGATCAAGTTCCCTTATCTTTGACTACGTTCCGGACACACGGGACTCACGCATGGATCTGCCGTTCACCACTCAAGAGCTCGACGCGGCACTTGCCCTATGTAATCAGTCGTCGTCACCTGGACCAGATGGTATTTCTTACCGTACCTTGTGCCACCTCGGTGAACTAGCGAGAAGTGCCTTGCTGAACATCTTCAATGAGTCCTGGGAGAATGGAAACGTTCCTCAAGAATGGAAGACCAGCCGCCTGGTACCACTCCTCAAACCTGGCAAGTCTCCTCTAGAGATTACTTCCTACCGCCCAATCACGCTGGCTAGTTGCATTGGGAAGGTGATGGAACGAATGATCCTCACCAGAGTTGAATGGTACCTGGAACGCTATGAAGTTTATTCAGACGCAATGGCTGGCTTTCGACGTCACCGATGTTCCAGTGACAACGTCATCGATTCGGTTACTTACGTTCAACATCAAAAGACGTGTAAGCGATTATCTGTCGCCATGTTCCTCGACATCAAAGGAGCATATGACAGTGTTCTTCATGAGGCTATATTAGAGGCTCTAGAAATGGTTGGCCTCGGCGGTAGACTTTATCTTTGGACACGCAGTTATTTACATATGCGGTCTCTATTTGTGAATACCGAAGACGGCCCAACTTCTCAACACTATACACACCGTGGAGTACCACAGGGTGGTGTGTTGAGCCCAACACTCTTCAATCTTGTGCTCATTGCCCTCGTAGAATGCCTACCAAATACGGTGAAGTTGTCAATATCTGCGGATGACATACGCGTCTGGGCATCAGGCGTGACGCATCCTCAAGTACGTGCAAGGCTCCAAAAATCTGCGGCGTTTATAGCGACGTACCTTAATGAACAAGGCCTCAAGATTTCCCCAGAAAAATGCGCATTGATCGCATTTAGCCGGAAACGAATGACACCATACACCATAACCATCGATGGTTAAAATATCCCTTACGTCAGAACGCACAGGTTCTTAGGGGTAATCATCGATCGTGACCTTTGTTGGAGTCCCCATGTCACCAACCTAAAGAAGCGCCTGACAGCTATCTCTCATCTCTTCAAGTTTCTTGGAGGAAAATCCTGTGGTACTTCAGTACACGCGATGATGCAACTCTACAGGACGCTGTTTCTCGGGTATCTGAGGTACAGCTTGGCAGTGCTGACCAATACCTGTAGAACTAACATTCGTGCAACCGAAAGTGCTGAGGCACAGACACTTAGGGTCTGCCTAGGGTTGCCACGATGTACATCAACACCAGAAAGCATTGCAATTGCACATGACTACCCAGCCAAGATTCACATTATTATGGAAGCGCTCAGAGCACATGTCAGGCACCTTGTTCGCGCCCCTTCCCACTATCTCGCCTCACTGCCAGAAGACCGACCACGTGCCTTTTTTGTCAGACAATACTGCCTTATCGTATATACCTTCCATCAGGTTACACAGCTGCAACGACAGTTTTGTTTCCTCCTTGGTGCTTGGCTCAGCCACAAGTTCGACTGACAGTGCCTGGAATTCGAACGAAAGCCGAACTCTCATCACCAGCTCTCAAGCAACTTTCGCTGATCATGCTCTACGAAAAATACAGTGATCATACCCATCTATACATTGATGGTTCAACCACCATGGACGGTTCTGCAGGATCAGTGTTTTTTCTTGCGAAAGTCTCCACCTTGAAATTCGAGACATCACACCAGACGACATCGACAGCCGCAGAGCTTGCTGCTCTTCGTAGCGCATTTCGCATAATTCGTGAGGAACCACCTAACAAATGGAGTGTTTTCAGTGACTCCAAGGCAGCTCTACATTGCTTGCTTTCCGCCTTACACCGTGGACCCTACGAACAACTAGTCCTCGAAATCCGAGAGCTCCTTCATTGCCTCGTCGAGCAAGGACACGACGTCACCTTTCAGTGGCTCCCTAGCCACTGTGGCGTAATGGGCAACGAATATGCTGATGAAGCTGCTCGATCTGCTCATGAAGACGGCGCACAGGAACCAATCCCGCTGTCAAGAACAGATGCAGCAGTGAAACTTCGAGTGCTTGCAAACGATGCCACACAATCGTTGTGGAACACACCTAGTTTGCAACACACGTCTGCATCGACTGCACCCCTGTCTTCGACTTCGACCTCCACCTGGACTATCCCGACCCGAAACAACAGTACTTTGCCGATTGTGGCTTAGTGTCGCATTTACAAAGTCGTTTGCTTTCCGCATTGGATGGTAGGATAGTGCTGCGTGTGACCACTGCGGCGACGAGGAAGCAATCGAGCACGTACTTTGTCACTGTCCCCAATACAGCGCACATAGGCAGTCATTCGCGACCGCTCTGGCACGTCTTGACGACCGGCCGCTTTCGGAGAAGACATTCCTGGAACGCCGGCCTATACAGTCGTCACACAACAAGTCAGTCAAGGCACTCTTGAAGTTTTTGCGATCGAGTGGACTATCTGCCAGTCTATAGTTCTCGCAGACGTTTCCAACCTCCTCCTTTTCTTCTTTTTAATTCCTTGAATTTTTTCTTCGTGACAGCTTTTTCTCTTCCACATTCTTTCCGCCTTTCATTTCCCCTTCCCCTGCCCCCAGTGCAGGGTAGCAAACCAGAATCTTTTCCGGTTAACCTCCCTGCATTTCCCACCACGTTTCTCTCTCTCTCTCTCAATAGGTGCCGTTGGGTCGTAGTGGCGCAAAATGGGAGGAGACTTCAGCAAACGACGGAGCTTTGCGAACGCTTCGTCGCACTCGGATGGCCACGAATGGAGGGGTCCGTTGCTTCCAAGGAGCTTCGTCAGGGGCGATATGACGGTGGCGAAATTACGAATGAAGCGCCTGAAGTATGAACACAAGCCTACGAAACTGCGCAGTTCTTTGACGAACGTCGGTTTCGGGAATTCGGCGACGGCACGAAGTTTGGCAGGATCGGGGAGGATTCCATCCTTCGAGACGACGTAACCCGGTATCGTGAGCTGCCGCGCTGCAAATCGGCACTTCTTTAGGTTCAGTTGTAGGCGAGCGTTTGTTAGGCACGTCAAAACATGCCGAAGGCGTTGAAGGTGCTTGGTGAAGTCAGGGGCAAAAAGAACAACGTCGTCTAGGTAACATAAACACGTGTGCCACTTCAAGCAGCGCAGAACTTTGTCCATCATGCGTTCAAAGGTTGCTGGCGCATTACAAAGTCCAAAGGGCATGACGTTAAATTCGTATAAGCCGTCGGGTGTGACAAAGGCTGTCTTCGGCCTATCGGCGTCAGCCATGGGCACTTGCCAATAGCCGGAGCGTAAATCTACAGATGAAAAGAATTCAGCTCCTTGTAGGCTATCGATAGCGTCATCGATTCGCGGTAGTGGGTATACATCTTTGCGAGTGATCTTGTTCAGGCGCCGATATTCTACACAGAACCGTACAGAGCCATCCTTTTTCGTCACAAGGACGACAGGAGATGCCCATGGACTGTTTGAGGGTCGGATCACTTCGCGGTGAAGCATCTCGTCAACTTGCTCATTAATCACGCGACGATCTGCGGCAGAGACGCGATATGGGCGTTGCCGCAATGGCGATTGGGAGCCAGTGTCAATATGGTGCGTGATAGCAGACGTCCGGCCCAGGGAAGGTTGCCCGACATCAAAAGAAGACCGAAATTTTTCTAAGATGCGCAGAAGCTGAGAACGCTGAGCTGGGGCGAGGCCATCGGCAATAGATGAATCGAACACACCTGTGGCTGTAGACAAAGGGTCGGACGTAGAGAGAGAACCGTGCGTGCTGTAACTGGCGCAGGACGTGTCTTCGGGAGCATCCGTAATTTGTACGGCGTCGATCGCTTCCACACAGCCAAGGCATTCGCCTTGAGGCAGCATCACAGGGTATGACAAGGGGTTACAGACAAAAATAGCTGTGCAGCCCTGTTTGAAGTTCACTGTCGCAAAAGGTAGCAGCAGACCTTTTCGATTATAAAAGCGGCCGGATGCAGAAAGTAGTGCGACGGCGTCAGAGAGGCTGCTGCAATGCATAGCGACAATCACTGACGAGTTCGGAGGTACGTTGGTGTTGTGCCTGACGAGTAGCTTGTGCACAAAAGAAGCATTATCGGCAAGCGTCATATCTGACATCAGCGACAGTTCTAGTTCGGCCCGTGCGCAATGAAAGACAGCATTGTGGCGGGCGAGAAAGTCCCACCCCAGGATAACTTCGTGGGAGCACGATTAAATTACAATGCATTCGACGGCGTATACAACGTCCTCGATGAGAACACGAGCGGTGCACGCCGCTATCGGGTGAATACGCTGTGCGCGTGCTGTGCGGAGGGAAAATCCAGCAAGGGGCGTCGTGACCTTTCGAAGGAAGCGACAAAGCTTTGCGTCCATAACTGATACAGCGGCTCCGGTGTCTACGAGGGCATATATGCGCACACCGTCAACTAACGCATCTATCACATTGGTCGGGCTACGTTGAGGACTTTCGCGTTTCGACGGCGTCGCAGCCCTTGCCTCATGGACTGCGACGACTAGTTTTCCTCTTCCCGAGCTTCGGGACGAGGCCGCATCGGTGATGGGGAGCGTCGACGTGGAGAGGGTGAGCGGCGGATGTTGGCAGACCGGGCGGAATGGTGATGACGCAGCAGGAGGTTCATCATCGTAATATGGGCGCGGTGAATCCACCATACGACTTGGCGCATATGGTATAGCGCTAGGCGACTGTACGCGACTACAGTGGCGTGCGACGTGGCCTGCGTAGCCGCACGCTACACATATCGGCCGATTGTACGCTGTGCGCCACCAAATCGCTGCGGTAGGCCCTGATATAATCTCGACCGGGTGAGGTGGATCGTCACCGCAGGAATCAGGAGACGACGATGAAGGCGGGCATCGTGATGATGAAAAATAGAAAAGATTGTATTCACTTCATTGGTACATGGTTTTGACTCTATCCGAGTCTCGAGCGGTTCTGATTAACACGAGGGCCAGGACGGCCTTAAATCCCCTCGTGGTGGCCGAGGTTTCCTTCGGGGAAGTCCTCTCTCCGGTGGTCAAGTTGACGACCTCCTCTCCCTCGGGTCCTCCTTCTTGGCAGCTCGCCGTTTTCGTCTGCTCCGTAGAGGTGAGACGCTTTATCGGGGATGAAGGGGATTATCTCGTCACGGGAAAAGCGCTGGGGCTTGCTTCCCACATGGGAGAGATACAGATTCCAGGAAGATCATAACCTGCCGATGACTCCTTCGGGGAACTTGTGGAAGTGTCAGACCTCTGTCGGGCGGTCAAGTTGGGCGGCCCGAAATGGTCGCATTTCGAGAAAAGCGACCATTTGCGACTACTTGCGACTGGTCGCTTTGCGATCAACTTGGTCGCGCGACCTCGCCTAGTCGCAAGTGTCGCAAGTATAGTCGCAAATGGTCGATTTTCTCGACATGCGACCGTTTCGGGCCAGTCGCTCACTGCTCGATTTTTCAGTCGCGCGACCGCAGTCGCAGAACAGCTGAACCAATCAGATGCGAAGGAACAGGACGTCCGTATACGCTGACGCTTATTTTACGCGGCGATGACTTTTCAAGCAGACGTGAACGGCATATCGTGATACATTTCGGTTTAGCGACTCGTCGGTCGCATTTGTAAGTGTGAACATCGTTCGTCTTGAGTAGTTTTCGGGTCGCCAGTCGCAATTGGTCGCGCGACCTTGCCTAGTCGCAAGTGTGAATGGGCCTTAAGCCTACGTTCACACTTGGGAAGCGGCAAGCGGGCGGAAAGGCCAAAGCGGCCTGAAAATTTTTTCCGCGCCTGTCCAAGTTTGTTTTGTTTTGCTACCGCCGCGGCCGCCGCTGCCGTTTTCGTCCAGATCCATCTCGTCTGCGTACGTTTGTCGGCGTGATGGCGCTCATTATCTCATTATTTCGAGCGGTATGTTCATTCTTTGACCCACGTACCGTCATCAAAAGTGATCATTTTACGCAACTTCGCGTTTCATCTGCGACCTTCGGTAAATTCCTCGTTGGCGTTCCGTAATTCTCCGCACACGGGCGCGGTAGCGCTGAGTCACAGGTTGGTGCCTAGGCGTGAGAATATTTCTTTAATAGCTTTTATTTACAAGTTGTAATAACATTTCATCATTTCGTATTGTCGGCGCCTCCAAGACACCAAAGGGGCAACGGGTACACCACAGCTAAAACCCGGGCTGGCCCTTGTGTTAGGGCTCGCCAAAGCCTGCGCGTCCTACGTGAGACCTACGCTCCCAATCTATCGTCGCGACGAGAAAAGCACCCCGCGACTTCTGCAACATACCGTACACGTGCGAGGAGAATTATGGAGCGCCAACGAGGAATCTGCATAACTATTGTCTGCCGTGGAAGTGGAAGAAGAAATGGCTTTTATACTTCTACCTACTTGTTTTCTAGAAATGGACAATGAATAAACGGAAGACGCGGACACCTCGGAAACGGCGGTGGTGGGTTCGCCTGGCTTTGCAAAAGCGCGAGAAGTTGGGTCACGCCAAGGCTTCGTTGCGGCACCTCCGGTCGCGCGACGTTGAATACACTATCGCGAGTATTGCTGACAGTACGTTTTAGTGCCACTCTTGTCGTAGAGCAAGGGCTGGTTCTTGATCGCGTCGATCAGCATTACAGCCTACACTTCTGGTGCCATGTTCAATTTTACGACCGGTTGTTTACATGCTACTGTAGCTTCCAGTGAAGCAGAACGACTTTCCGCCGCGTTTCCGCTTCGACATAGCGAAAAAAAAATCGGCCCGAGACTGGTTTGGCTCGCAGCCTGTTTTTCTGCCTGTTTTGCCGCCTAGGCGGGCGGATTTTTTGCAAGATTTTGCCGCTTCCGACAGCTTCGAGACCAAGTGTGAACGTAGCCTAAGATCCTGCGCGAGCGCGGCCTAACCGGCACCTGAGGGGAAGCGGCGGAAATGTATACCGGAGATTTCGACCACCTGGGGTCTTTAACGTGCACCTAAATCTAAGTAAACGGGCCTCGAGCGTTTTCGCCATCATCTAAAATGCGGCTGCCGCATTTGTTGCTTCGGAATGCGGCCGCCACATTCTCGCCCAAAACTTCACAGAGTGTCAAAGCCTTGACAAACACCGTGACAGTTTTTTCCATATGCAGACATGATTCGCTGTAAATTACTAACCAAACGGAAGCGCCCAGGAATGAAATTGTCATAGTAGCACCGGTCTCATGAATTATGGCAGCGCGAAGCGACGAAAACAAAGGGCGGGTAAGTGGGGGGGGGGGGGGGGGTTGCGGAAAAAATTTCGGGGGGGGGGGGTTGAACCGCCCCAACCGCCCCCCCCCCCCCTGGCTACGCCCCTGCTACAGCCCTCGTTCGAGCTTCCCGAAAATTAACAAAAGGAAAAAAACTAGACTTAAGTGCATATTTCAATTAACCTAATACCTAAAGTTTTTGTTTCTTCTGCCCGGGAAAGCCACATTTATTGAGAGACTGCGAGTGCATTGAAAATGATCAGACGGATAAATGCTGCGCAGTGAGTTAGTTACTCGTTGGGTCAATAGTATGTGCCATTACCAGCGCTTCTAAGGCAAAATGTACTGCGCTCTGATGACCGCTTGAACTCCTAATTAAGCTGATTCATAAAGTGGCATTTAAAGCCAGAAAACCAAAAGCCATACTCTATCTGCAATGGTAGCCGATAAACGCACCTACCCTGTAAGCATTGAATTACCCAAAATGGTTTGTTTCTACAAACCTCCAATGGTCAATGCCTATCTACAAAAACAGCGCGTTCACGAGCCACCACCGTCGCAAAACCTGCTTCGCAGTTTTATTCCCGTAACTGGCGCGCATAACAATCATCACAACGAATCACCGAGATTAACGCGGAACCTTTTAAATTAAAAGAAATAAGGTCTTAATAACTAACAAATGAAAAAAAAATGCAACGTGCTCTATTTACAGACGGGAACCTTATGGAGGCGCCCAATTCGACAATTACTACCTCCTAATGCGCACTCGATTAGGTCGCAATCTGAAAGTCATTGGGCCTCGCCATGGGCAATAAAGGGTGCCAGACATACACTGCCCCCTCCCGTCACCTGTCAAGTCGTGTGGCCGCGGCTTCCGTAAACGCGAGGAGAATCGCCATTCTTCCTTTGTCCTCGCTCTCGCGTCGCATTCCCCCTCATTGACTGTTTGACTGGCCCTGTGCGTGCGCGCGTACCTCAGCCAGGTTTCCCCTTTCAGCCGCAGTCCTACTCGCGGAGACGCGCCCTGTTCTGTTGTCATCCGCCTTTGGTGACGTCTCCGTTTTCTTAACCACCAAAACGAGCCCTTTGGAGTTCTGCGTGATGGCCTGTTCCCTTGAATTACGGGCTGTCGTGTGGCGTCTTTCTCGAATTTGCGCTTCGCTAAATACTTTGCTCGTTTGCGCCGTCTGAAAAATTTTTGCATCGCCAGGCGGTCACCGAATGTGCCTCTGCAATCCCCGATCGTCCGATTCCTGTCCTGTTTAGCCGCCATATCAGTCTCCTCTCCTTTGGACGATTCCGGACCGTCGTTCAAATGCGGAGGTACAAGGGAGTTTTTAAGCGCCTCCTTGACCTTTTTAGGGCTGCTGAAACAAGCCTTGTCTCCGCAAGGAACGTCCTCCGGAAGAGCCACTGTTTCTACCTTCGCGATGTAGTTGCTCTCTTCTGCCGCGATTCCTTCTTTAACAACCTTCAAATGGTCTAAATAGCCCTCCGAATGTGGCAGCTCCAAATTAGTTTCTAATTCCTCTGTCATCCCTTGCTGCTGTATGCACACTGAGCCGGAGGCCTCGTCGCTAGCACCATTTCCCCTGCTTTCCTTAGCTATGTGCTGTGCTTCCTGAGTGCCTAAGTCATGAGGCCTATCCCTTTCTTCGTTGCCGTGCCTAATCTCCGCCGCGATCTCCTGAGCCGGGGGACGCGGGAGAGCTTGGACCGTATGGTCGCCAAAACTCAAGCCCTTCTTCTTTAACAGCATCTCCGAGCGATTTGAAAATAAGTAGGGGTATTTTTTGGACAGACTTTGCGATACTGCTGCTTCAGTCAGCAATAATCCGAACGGCCCCTCGATCTTTACACTGGCTATGGGCAAACAAATACTATTCTCCTCAACTAGCTGCCGGATCCACGCGTGTTCCCCGGTGAAATCCTCAGGTTGCACATACGCAGGGTGGACGATGTCCATTGTCGCCGCCGTGTCCCTAAGTACCCTACATGGCGTTCCGTTCACTGCGAGGTCGCGAAGGTAGGGTTCTAGGAGCTCCAAGTTGCCGTCGTCATTAACGAAAGAAAAAACAATCCTACGCTTCCGACTGCCGATCGCAAGATGTCCAGGCTCCTGGCAACGGAAACAGACGACCGGTTTTCTAGTCTCAAACGCCCTTTCTGTTTTTCTTTCGTCTTTCGCTGCACTGTTATTCTGGCCTAAATTATCTGTCGGCACGTCTTTGGTCCCACTTCCAGCTTTCTCGTTGTGAAAAGGGCGCCTGTTTTCCTCTTCGCTGAATTTCGTTAATGGACTGACGCGCGTTTTCTCGTATTCGCGACGTGCGGCGAATTCATCTGCTAGTACTGCAGCACGTTCTAAGTCCTTTTCGCCCGACCTATCTTGAATCCACAGGCGCATCTCTTCGCTCAAGGACCCATAGAACTGCTCCTTGCAGATTAGCTCCACAACCTTGTTGTGACAACCGAACGCATCTTCCCCTTTTAGCCACTCAATTAAATTGGCTTTCAGCTTATAACTGAAATCTTGAAAAGACTCGCCCGGTGTCCTAACTGCCTCCCGAAAACGGCGGCGGAAAGCCTCCGCTGAGAGCCGATATTTTCTTAACAGCGCAGCTTTTACTTTCTGATAGTCCTCTGACTCGTCCTTCGTTAGCCTCGCAATTATTTCGGTTGCTTCGCCAGGAAGAACGGTCAGAATCTGTTGTGGCCAACTCTCTAGTGCCAACCCGTTTCTCTCGCAGGTTCGTTCAACAGTAACGAGAAACAAACCCATGTCATCGTTCACCTTGTACGATGGTATGAGATCCCTTATCTTCACTCCTACTTCACCTGAACGTCTTTCATCTATTGAGAGGTTATTTGCTGATTGCCTGGCCAGATCCCGCTGCACGTCTACTTCTTTTAGCTTTAGTTCGTGAGCTCTCTGTTCCCCGCGTTCCCTTCTTTCTGCAGCTCTCTGTTCCTCGCGTTCCTTTCTTTCTGCAGCTTCCTTTTGATCAGCTCTCTGCCTTTCTCTTTTTTCTGCAGCGTTTTGTTCAGCTTTCTCAGCTCTTTGCCTTTCCCTCTCCTCTGCAGCGTTTTGTTCAGCTTTCTCAGCTCTTTGCCTTTCCTTCTCTTCTGCAGCGTTTTGCTCAGCTTTCTCAGCTCGTTTCTCTATCTCTTCCCATGCTTCTGAAATTTCGTCCTCAAGAGCCCCGCACTTCTCAATCGCCTCAATAAGCTGTGGCTTTCTCTGAATTTTCCTGACCTCAATTCCCAGCTCTTCACAAAGTAATAACAACTCTGGCTTTTTCCGTTTGCCCAAATCCATGGTCAATCCCGAACGAGGACTTTCTTACTCTGCTGTGACGTGAGGAAGCTTTCAACAGGAGCCTGCACGTACAGAAACTAATTCACCGTTTTAGAAAACACACAAGCTAAAACCTGGCAAATTCTCAAAGAAAGTCAAGCGCTCACCATTCTGCTGAAGCCAGGACGAAGGGTGGAGTATCCCATTGCTGCCAACCAGCTGATATAATCTCGATCGGGTGAGGTGGGTCGTCACCGCAAGAATCAGGAGATGGCGATGAAGGCGGGCATCGTGATGATGAAAAAATTAGAAAAGATTGTATTCACTTCATTGGTACATGGTTTTGACTCTATCCGAGTCTCGAGCGGTTCTGCCTAACACGGGGGCCAGGACGGCCTGAAATAACCCCTCGAGGTCTTGTGGTAGCCAATGTCTCCTTCAGGGAACTTGTGGAAGTGTCAGTCCTCTGTCGGGTGGTCAAGTTAACGACCTCCTCCCCCTCGGGTCCTCTCCTTTGGTAGCTCGCCCTTTGCGTCTGCTCAGGTCGTAGAGGCTTGACGCTTTCTCGGGGATGAAGGGGATTATCTCGTCACGGGAAAGGCGCTCGGGCTTGTTTCCCACATTTGAGAGGTACAGTTTCCAGTAATATCATAACCGCCACTAGGGGATTAAGATAATTGCCCCGACACGGGAACGTGCGCGGGTTTGGTTTCCCACAACTGAGATGCAGAGTTCCAAGTCGATCATAACAGCCCCATCCAGTTCGCTTGCAGCGCCATCGCACAATTTTTCCACACACGGCGCCTCAGCGGGAGAGCGTCATTCGGCCCACTCCGCCATTGTCTAGTACACTCTAGTGCTGCTACAATTTCTTTCTCTCTCTATCTCACTCTCATTTTGTCCTTCCCTCTCCCGAGCATTGCGCGCGCCGCACACAGTCTCTCCTTCCCTCTCCTTAACGTCCCACGTCAAGACTAATGTGCACGGCACGGAGAGGAGGTGAGGCCAACGCCGCTCCGCCAGATGGCAACGCAGTGACGTCGTAGCTCGGCAATTTCGCGACAGGAGGCACCCGTTTTTACGGTTAGCTAGAACAGCTTTGCTGTTAAAACCTTTCTTATTTTGACAGAAGTACATAAGTTGTAATTTAATTAGATAATTAGAAGTAGGGTTAGGTGGCGTGTAGAATGCTATTAGGACGAAGCTATGATCGCAGCAATATATTTTAGGAGCGAAGCTCCTTAGGGTCGAGCGCTGTCCCCTGTCGCGCCGTCGTAGCCACGCTAGTACTCGCCGCTCCCGCTAGAGGCGCAGCTGTGCTCTCTTTCTCTCTCGTTCCCGACGCGCGCTCTCTCTCGTCCGTAGCTAGGGGCGCTGCGGTGCACAAGGGCCGAATATACTACCCGCCGGGGTGGCTCAGTCAGCTAAGGCACTGCGCTGCTGAGCACGAGGTCGCGGGATCAAATCCCGGCCGCGGCGGCCGCATTTCGATAGAGGCGAAATGCAAAAACGTCCGTGTGCCTGCGTTGTAGTGCACGTTAAAGAACCCCAGGTGGGCAAAATTAACCCGGAGCCCTCCACTACGGCGTGCCTCTTAATCAGAACTGGTTTTGGCACGTAAAACCCCAGAAAGACGAAGAAGCGCTGTATATACTGTACACATGTACAGTATGTATATGTATGAATATATATATAGTATATGTACGCCACGTTCCGCTTCTGGAAGCCAGCTTCCGATGGGCGTTTTGCCCGAATAATCCCCCAGCCTGTGCTTCGCCCACCCATCATTTATTTATTTATTTTGTTTTACAATACTACAGGCCCTCCTCGGGCACATGCAGGAGTGGTTACAAAATGAGATACATTACAAAAAAGGAGAAAAAGAGAGAAAAGTGAAACCATTGTATCCAAACAAAGAACATAAGCACGCACAAAAGTGAACATACTCAATAAATACATACAATTTGCTTAAAGGAGCGGTTCGCGCACAAGCAGGAAAAGCAACGTTTACGATAAGTATGCAGCCACAAGAGGCTGCATATGGAATACATATCACTCACTCCGTGGATATGCGGTGTTTTTGTTTATTCTCAAACCCTCTAGATCGCGAAAGTCGTCGAGTACTACTGCCTCAATTGAAGATTTAACAAGGACTGCTCCGTCCGCATCTCTGATTTCTGTGTCTCCGAAAAACTTTATAAGTGAAGGAAAGACTAAGTCGTCAGCTATGTCGCTCTGCAACCAGTTTTCAATAAGGACTGTAATGTGAGGGTTACGTTCAACTAACTTTCGTTCCAGACTGTGTTTTTGTTAATAATGCTCCTGGTAATAATATTTAAAAGCATGCGTTAACTTTTCTTTGACTTAACATCTGGAACTAAAACAGCTAGCCGTTTCTTTGTCATGAAGTGTTGGTTTGGCCACTCAAACAGCTAAAGTTGTGTGCTGAATGTGCATGCAACTGCACGTCACGGGGAAATTTGGTTTGCTGTTTTCGATTTTCTTGCGGTAGCACTTATCATTTTTATTGTCGTCCCATACATAGGCCACCTTATTGATATACAGTTTGTTAAAAGCCAAAGAAACCTCGCCATGCTTTTCACGGTTGGTTCTTTCGCTTGCTCATAACTTTTTTTGACCTCACGTAATCGCTGCGAGAAATCTTCGCCAATAGAATATTCAGTATTTTTCAGTTTATAACATTTATTTAGAATTTAAACTTTATTCCCCGAGACCATTAGCGTTAGAATCACGGGTCTAGACTTTCCAGCGTTTCGTCTCTCCAATGCACTCTAAATCAGTGTAATTTACTTGAAGGATGTCCTGAAAAATACCCTTATTGTCTTTTCCAGCGATTCAGCATCTTCCCTCTCAGATTCTGGTAACCAATTAAAATGTATCTTCCGCTATGGCTCTTTAATCGCCAATTCGTGCCTCAAGTGACTGCATTGTGTTTCTCATGCGGTCAATCTCATTCTGGCATGAAGAAACCTCCTCCTCTTTGTTAGCCTCCAAGTTTCTGCCCTATATGCTAGCACCAGTAGAATGCAATGATTGTACACTTTTCTTTTCAACGACAGTGGTAAGCTCCGCTTTCAGGATTTGGCAATGCCTGGCGTATGCACTCCAACCCAGTTTTATTCTTCTGCGAATTTCTTTCTCGTGATCAGGGTCCCCTGTGAGTAATTGACCTAGATAAAGGTACTCCTTTACAGACTCTAGATGCTGACTGGCGATCCTGAATTCTTGTTCCCTTGCCAGGCTATTGAACATTATCCTTGTCTTCTGCATATTCATCTTTAACCCAATTCTTACACTTTCTCGGTTAAGGTCCTCAATCATTTGTTGCAATTCGTCCCCAGTGTTGCTGAACAGGACAACGTCATATGCAAACCGAAGGTTGCTGAGATATTCGCCGTTGATCCTCGCTCCTTAGCCTTCCCAGTCTAATGGCTTGAATACTTCTACAAAGCATGCAGTGAATAGCATTGGAGAGATTGTGTCTCCTTCCCTGACCCCTTTCTTGTGGAGAACCAAGTTAGCAGTGGAATCTTTGTAGATATTTCCCAAGATATTCACGTATGCCTCCTGCACTCCTGATTACGCAATGCCTATAAGACTGCTGATATCTTTACTGAATCTAATGCCTTTTCATAAACAATGAAAGCCATATAGAGAGTTTGAATGTACGCCGCATATTTCTCGATTACCTTATTGATGACATGGATGTGATCCATCGTAGAATATCCCTTCCTGAAGCCAGCCTGTTCTCTTTGTGTTGCCCTTATTCTATTGGAAATTATTTTGGTGAATATTTTATACAATACTGAAAGCAAACTAATGGGTCTATAATTCTTTAATTCCTTAACGTCTCCCTTCTTATGGATTAGTATAATGTTGGCATTCTTCCAGCTCTCTGGTACATTTGAAATCATGGGGCATGGCGTGTAAAGGGCCGCAAGCTTTTCAAGCATGATGTCTCCTCCATCTTTGATCTTCTACTGCCGTTTTTCCCCCCGGTCATGTCTTGCATGGGCCTTCTAACTTTATAGCTAGTTAAAGAAGGAGCCTCTGTATCCTGTTCATCACTTCCTCGAATGACGGTAGCGTGACTGCTCTGGGTACTTACTGTTCAGGTCAGGTACTGTACAGGTTCTATAACCCGCATTTACCGCATGTAATATAGCATGCCATGGTATATAGCATACGTATAGACCTACACCATGTTTGTAAACAGCGTTAGGCACCGTCAATATCTTTTAGCCTCTATAGCGACGTCACGTAGGCTCCGCGCACTTTTGGCGCCCACGCTTGCACGCGGGAATGGTGCTTTTTTTAATTGGATGGGGGTGGAGGCTGGTAAAACCACGTTTTGATTATGAAGCACACGTTAGTGGGGCACCGGATTAATTTTGACTACGTGACGTTCTTTAGCGTACACTAGGGAAACGTTCTCGCATTTCGCCCCCATCGGAATATGGCCGAACGAGACGGTAGGCCTAGCTCGCTTACCGCCGCAGTGACGGCCTGAAAGCGCATGCGATCTAAACACGATTAACGTGCGTCTAAATGAATTGGTGCGAATAGCAAACGAATAGCAAACGGTGTCTTTGGTGCGATTAAGAAAGGAAACGTAGTATACTTGCAAAAAATTCGAGATATTTGTTCTATTAAAAACGATTTCAAGTTAAAAACAGGCTGTAGCCAATTTCTACGTCGCCGTGAGCGGCGACAGAAGCGATCGGTGATGGAACCGGCGAGGTACCGTCCCGACGGCGACGCCGGCTGTGTAGGACTGCGCAGTCTGTCTGTAGGCCGCGGCCGTCCGATCGCTCCAAATCTGCACTAACGCTGTACATTTTATTTCGCCCTCAAAATTTAATTGACACGTTTAGGCGCGTTTATGACATCCACACTGCAATTAACTCAGCTGTGACTGTGCTACCTGCGTATCTGAACGTGTGATCTACACTGCAAGTGGCGCAATTCTTTGAGCTGAAAATAAATTTGAATGAGACGTGCTTTGTGGGGCATCTGCTCGCTCGACCTACATTAAAGGCTAATCCTAATCTAGCTTTCCCACAGTGCGGCAAGAAACTGTAATGACGCGCTAATAACGATCCTAGGATCATAGGTTGGCTCATGCAAGCCACTCAAAATAAGAGAAGCTTAACGGTTACGAAATGTTTTGCGCGCAATGGATGATCTGGTATGACAATCCAACTTTCGCTTTTTACCACGGTGGTCCATTGTTTGCGACGGTTTTCATCAACAGAAAACCTATGAAAACTTTAGCCTCTTGCGTATTTCGACACAACTCAGCACGTCGACATACTCCATTTCCTTCGTTGTAAGATCATAGAATAAAGACCTCACACATGGAACCGCACAACCACCCGCGAAACCCAGCGGCTGCTGTGGTAGGCGCGACACGGGCGGCGGCTCGGCGGCGGAGTGCCTACCATGCGAAACTAAATTCCGACGACATCGCCACCGCATTTTCGTGACGTAGCGCCATGGTGTAGGTCTATACCTAAATATATACAGAACCTCACGGCGACGGCAAAAAGTCACTTGGAGTGTCCATATAAGTGATATCGCAATAAAAGTAAAACAACAGCAAGTTGCCCAAACATTTCATACACTGCCGGTTCCGAAAACTGGAGAGCAGAAAGGATCCTCTTCGGCGTCCTGAGGCCACTGGCTACCAAAAATGTCCACCAAGCAGTCACAAAAGTGGCGGTGGAACGCGCCCTCATATCGAAAACAAGAACGTGTGCAGCTTGCACTAGTGTTGCAAGGCTGGAGTAAACAGCGGAGCTGGTGATCGACCTAGCTTCTTTCATGTTTTACTACAATTGGCTAAATCTTGCTAGGAAGTGCTAAGTGCTACTACGCACGGTATTCCGAATTGACTCGCCGCCGAGGCGCAGATTCTTGCTTGGCCTCGCGACGCACTTCAAGATGAGCGGCTTCTTCTTCGGGTGTCCGGATCTTCTTTGGTCATCCCATGCCAATGCTACATGTACTCGCCACAGGGTCAACGAAAGTTGTGCCGCCGTCGCGCCGGCTCTGAGCTTTATCTCCCCGGTGACGTCATGGCCAAGCTGTACCACCACACTTGCCGGGGTGTGGCTGGTCAAAGCCTGGTGGTGGTGGTGGTGAATTCCTTATTTCGCCCGAAAAGAGGGGACCAGTCCAAACGCCGGAGGAGGTCGGCGGGGACCCCTTGGGATTCCGCGGCCTCCATGGCACGCTGGATGAGCCGGCGTTGGTATGCTGGCTCGGAGGTACGCAGGAGGGACTCCCACGACTCTGGGATATTTGCGTTGTCTGTGCTGTAATGCGTACAAGTCCACGACATGTGTATGAGAGTGGCCGGAGCTGAGCAGTGTTTGCACCTAGGCGTTATTTGTTGCAGAAAGATTTTAGGGGGTGTGGGAAGCTGCCTGTTTGTAGTTTGTGCCATTGGACGGCCTCGCGTCTTGTTATATCACGGTGTGCGGGAGGATATATGCATCTTCCGAGTCGGTAGCACTGGAGGATGTCTGTGTAAGTGGTGAGTAGAGAATCGTGCGAAATAGGGGTGTCAGGGGAATCTGGGCGGTGGATCCTGCACTCGGCTCGGCAGCTAAGATATCGAGCAAGTGTCTGCACCTGGACGTTTCCGCAGAGCGACTCGTGGGCTGGAGCCCACAGGAATAAGGGGGATGTGGAGGAGGGGGGAGTAGAAAGTAGAATGTTTGATGCCGGGCGAGAGATACGGCCGGCATCGTAATTGCGGATCGCCCGTTGAGAATCACTTATGACGACTTTGGTAATAAGATCAGTTAGCGAAAGCGCAATGGCAACCTCCTCTGCTGCGATGACTGTGTCTGCGTTGGGAATGCTGCAGGCTGTGGCTGTGTAACAGCTACGGTGCAGGGCGAGGGCTGCCGCCACCATCGCTGGTTTCGAGGGGTGGTAAGAGGCGTCCGTATACGTGACATCCGGACGTCCGTTGAAGCGTTTCTCGAATTGACGTGCACGATCGGCCCGTGTCTCGGCGTGGTGTTCCAGATGCATCCGTTTGGAAATGGGAGAGATGCAGAGATTTCGACGATATTCCGGTGTAAGTTCAATACAATTGGGGGCCGCCCTCGTTAGTGAGATCCCAACTTGCTACAGTACCACTCGGCCAACGTGTTTGAGTGACAACCGCTCGTATTGGGTGGTGAGAGTAGCTTCGATCACATCGCTCACGGTGTTGGACATGCCGAGAGCCATAAGCTTGTGAGTAGCTCTGGACATGGGAAGACCCAGGGCCGTCTTGTATGCTTTGTGAAGTGACGCCTCTAGCTGTTCGCTTTCGGCGCGTATGAGACGTAAGTAAGGTGCGTGGTAGGTGATGCGGGAGCAGATGAAGGCTTGGACGAGGCGCAGAAGGTTGGACTATCGCATACCTCGGTGCTTGTTGGAGACTCGCTTGATAAGACGTCCGATCTGTACCACCGACTTGTCGATGCGTTGGAGCGATATATTGTTGCCGTTTGCCTGTAGCTGTAGGCCCAGGATCCTGGTGTGATCTGTACGAGGGAAGGGGTTGCCTTGCACCTGGAGGTTGATTTCAGGAAGTATCTTTGGTGGGTGTTGCCCTGAGGACGGGATGATTATATTGTTACGGTGAGGAAGGCAGACAATGTCGACGATGGAGAAGAGGACGAAGTGGCAACAGCCCCTGTGTGTTCTCAGCTGCGGTCTATCTATCTCCTGTAAATACATCTTGTAAATAGTTTATACCCGTGACATTTTGGTGAGAGGTGCGAGGTACGCGTCTTCGCCCCGGAGCTGCGCAGCGGATGTCTCGCGCAGCCTGGGAACATGCATCCAGCGGCAGGCACCGCGTCTGCAGCTGCATCGCCGACTACGCAGACCCAGTACGTTGCTCTACCTCAGCCGCAACATCCCGGCAAGTTCAACGGCCTCAATGGTGTTGACGTAGAAGAATGGTTGAAGATGTACGAGCGCGTCAGCAAGGTGAGAAGGTGGGATCCGACCATAATGCTGGTCAATGTCGTGTTCTATCTCGACGGAACACCGCGAACGTGGTATTATACACACGAGGAAGAGCTCACCAGCTGGGAGTTCTTTAAAGAGAAGCTGTCCGACGTTTTTGGTAATCCGACTAGGTCGACAGCTAGCCGCCAAGCAACAACTCGCCACGCGTGCTCAAACTGCTACCCATTCGTACGTCTCCTACATTCAGGACGTGCTCGCCCTCTGTCATAAAATCGACACGTCAATGCCAGAGGCGGACAAGGTTGGACACATTATGAAAGGTATCGCGGACGACGCATTATACCTTCGGGTCTTTAGAAACCTATCGACTGTCGACGCCATCATGAAGGAATGCCGCCGTTTCGAGGAGGCGAAGAGTCGCCGTATACATAATCAGTTTACACGGCTTCCAAATACTTCAGCGACCTCTTCTTGCACTGACCCAACCGACCAATCTAGCTTGCCACCACCAAGTGAAAACGTGACCCGCATTGTGCGCCGCGAACTCGAAGCAGCGTTTCCTGTCTCGCCTCAGCAGACGTCTTGGACCAACACTGCTGGCACGATATCGCTGATCCAGTCTGTGGCTCGCCAGGAAATCGTTAATATGGGTCTCCCCAGCGCCTGCTCCTTGAGTGGTCCTGACACCGGCCCTGCTCCTATGCCTCGGTCCTATCGCCGTCCACCGTACAGCGCCCGTTATCTCTACAGTGCCCGGAATCTTTCGGACTGGCGTACACCTGATGACACGCCGATCTGTTCCTGCTGCGGTCGAATCGGTCACGTTTCCCGGCACTGCTGTAGATGTTGGTCGTCCCCGCCTCGAAACACTTTCTGGAATTCAAGTTCGCCCCGCAGTTCTTCACCCCGTCGCTTCTACGACGCTTCCGACGCCACTACCTCTCCTCGCCGCTATACTCGCTCGCCCTCGCCTCAACGTCACCAGCCACGTCCACCCCAGCTTCACCGCTCACCCTTGCCGACCTACCCAGGACCATCCCTGCCGGAAAACTAGGCAATGTGGCAATGTGGCATTGCAGCACTACCTCGGGGTAGTGCTGCAATGTCTAATTCACCGCAAAATCCTCCTTTGATGCTGTTTACGAAACGTAACCTTCTCGACGTCCACGTTGATGGTACACCCGTCACACCACTCATAGATACCGGAGCGTATATATCGATTATGACCAGGCGCCTTCGCCGCCATTTAAGGAAAATTGTTACGCTTGCCGTTACTCGGGTCGTACGAATCGCCGTCGGCAGCATTGTGGCCGTGGTCGGATTGTGTACTGCGCGTGTGAGCATTTCCGGCCGCCATACTGTCGTCCTTTTCACTGTGCTTGACCAGTGCCCCCATGACCTCATACTAGGCCTCGACTTCCTCTCTGTACATTCAGCGCTCATCGATTGATCCTCGAGTACTGTGCGTCTTGACCTGCCTCTGCTGGACGATGATCCTACAACACCTAACGAAATTCGCCTGAGACCCGACTGATTTTGGTCCCGTTCCACCAAAGGCCTTGACATACATCGAAAAGGCGCCATCTATACCAGTTCCCGATGGTGATTACATCTCCGCTCCTATAACTGCCATCGTTCTCAGCCACAACGTTACTGTTCCGCATTCAATACTGCGAGTCACAGACACGTATCTCCCTATAGTGAATTTCGGGCTCACAAAGCAAATTCTGCCTAAAGATATTACCCTGGCTACGATCACTGCTTTAGAAGTTCACTGCGTTGAAACTTTTGCCGTCGACACGTCCTGTGAACCTTTCAGGTCTACCAATTGTACGGACCACGACATGAAGAAAATGATCGCCCCGAGTCTCACACCTGTGGAGGCTGAACAGCTCCGCAGTTTATTGCTATGTTCAAGGACATATTCGACCTGAACAACCGTCCCTTAGGCCAGACGCCTCTTGTCAAACACCGTATACATACAAGCGATAATCCTCCGATCCATCGGCGGCCCTACCGAGTTTCAGCTTTGGAGCGCGAAGTCATCAAAACAGAAGTAGACAAGATGCTCCCGAAAGACATCATTGAGCCATCGACAAGTCCCTGGGCGTCACCTGTTGTGCTAGTAAAGAAGGACGGCACATGGAGATTCTGCGTCGACTACCGGCACCTCAACCGCATCACGAAGAAAGACGTCTGCCCACTACCTCGTATAGATGACGCCCTTGATTGCCTATACGGGGCACAGTATTTTTCATCCATCGACCTACGGTCCGGATTTTGGCAAATCGCTATGGATGATCTCGATCGTGAAAAGACCACCTTTATAACGCCTCATGGTCTTTACCACTTCAAAGTTATGCCTTTTAGGCTCTGCAACGCTCCGGCTACCTTTGAGTGTATGATGGACTGATTACTCCAAGGATTCATGTGGTTGACTTGCCTCTGCTACGTAGATGGTGTTATTGTGTTCTCGCCAACATTCAGCACACCTTGAGCGCCTTTCAGCTGTACGTGCTGTTTTTCGCAAGGCCGTTCTGCAGCTCAACTCGAAGAAATGTAACTTCGGCCATCATGAAATTACAGTCCTTGGACATGTCGTTATTGCGTCTGGCATCGGACCGGACCCGGAGAAAATTCGCGCCATGAAAGATTTTCCTGTCCCACAGTTCGAAAAAGCTGTCGGCAGTTTCGTGGGCCTTTGCTCTCACTTCCGTCGCTTTGTTAAAGATTTTGACACGATAGCACGCCCTCTGACAGATATTCTAAAGAAAAGTGTGCTATTTTGATATGGAGACTCTCAGGCCACCGCCTTTTCTCGCCTTACCACCATACTCACCACCCCGCCGATTCTAGGACACTTCAATACGTCAGCCCCTACAGAGGTGCGCGCCGATGCCAGTGGCCACGGCATCGGTGCCGTCTTGGCACAAATTCAGCACGGCGTGAACGAGTTATCGCGTACGCTAGCCGTCTTTTGTCACCTTCGGAGCAGAATTACTCTATTACCGAGCGCGAATGTTTCTCACTTGTGTGGGCAGTAGCAAAATTGCGCCCCTATTTATACGGCAGGCCCTTTTCTATTGTAACGGACCACCACGCCCTCTGTTGGCTTTCCTCCTTAAAAGATCCCACAGGGAGGTTTTGACGATGGGCTTTGCGGCTACATGAGTATTCCTATTCTGTGGTGTATAAGTCTGATCGCCTACACAATGACTTTGACTGCTTGTCCCGTTACCCTGTACCCACGCCCGACAACGCCGACACGGATGCTTCCGCAAGTGTTCTTTCCTTTTCCCAGCTTTTGGACATGGCCCACGAGCAACGCCGTGACGCTACCTTGAGGACCCTCATTGACCAATTGGAATCTGCTCCCAATGATCCATCGTTATGGTGGTTCGTCCTCAACGACGGGATATTGTACCGCCGCAATTTTCACCCTGACGCTCCTCCCCTTCTATTTGTCGTTCCCCAACATCTGCGCTTAACTGGGCTTCAAGAGCTTCATGATGCACCTACTGCCGGAAACCTTGGGGTTGCTCGCACTTACGACCGCGTGCGCCTCCGCTTCTACTGGCCCGGCCTACCGCGCTCCATACGGTGATAAGTAGCTGCTTGAAGTCCTGCCTCATCGGAAATAGCCAGCAATGATTCCTGCCGGGTACTTACAGCCGATCGAGATTCAAACTGAGCCAGAGGATCTCGTTGGCCCTTTTCCTGAGTCCAGCTCCGACAACAGGTGGATCGCTGTTGCTACTTATTACGCGACGCGCTACGCCATCACTCGAGCGCTTCCCACGAGCTGCGCGACTGATGTCGCGATTTCCTACTCCGGGATATAATTTTAGTCTATTGCGCCCCGCGACAGCTCCTTACCGACCGTGGCCGCACTTTCCTCTCCCAAGTCATCGCCGATATCCTACGCTCCTGTTCTACCAAACACAAACTCGCTACCTCCTATCATCCCCAGACCAACGGCCTTACTGAGCGACTTAATCGGACCATCACTGACATGCTATCGAAATACGTTTCACCCGACCTCAAGGACTGGGATATTGCGCTACCATATGTCACGTTCGCCTATTATTCGTCAGGCCACGATACTGCTGCGTATTCCCCCTTTTACTTGCTGTTCGGTCGTGACCCTGTATTACCATTGGACGCTTCACTCCCCTTGGTACGGAATTCACGGACCGATTATGCCCGCGACGCCATCGCCCACGCTGACCATGCGCGCCAGCTTGCCCGTAGTCGTTTGTTGGCATCGCAGGAAACTCAAAAGCACGCTTACAATTGCCGCCATCCTGAGACATACTTTGCACCAGGCTCTCTCGTACTACTTGGTCCCCTTGCCGACGTGTGGGGCTCTCCGAGAAACTCCTTCCGTGCTACAAAGGTCCTTACCGCGTTCAACGTCAAGTGACCAATGTCACGTATGAGATCATCCCAGTGAAATCCGTCGTGGCAGCCGGTTACACATCACCCGACGTCGTACACGTCTTTCGGCTTAAGCCCTATTATGCCCTTCCCGATGGCCTCTTCTGAAGCACCGGGACGGTGCTTTTTCCGCCGGGGGTTGTGTTACGATGAGGAAGGCAGACAATGTCGACGACGGAGAAGAGGACGAAGTGGCAACAGCCTCTCTGTGTTCTCAGCTGCTGTCTATCTATCTCCTGTAAATACATCTTGTAAATAGTTTATACCCGTGACTCTGACTTAGTCGCCGAGCAGCTGAGGCCAACTGTATCTAGTCTCCGACGCGATCGATGGCGGTCTGGAGAGTCTTTTCGATCTGGCCGTTACTGCCGTGAGTGATCCAAACAATAAGATCGTCAGCATAAAGGCTGTGGTGTAGGTAGGGAATGTCAGCCAGAAGCTTGGGCAGGCCTACAGTCCAACGTTGAAAAGCAGTGGCGAGAGCACGGAGCCTTGAGGCGTGCCACGGTTGCCAGGAGAGATGGTGGAGGGATGTCCCGTGCCGTCGCTGAGTTGTATCTTGCGGTCGGTCAGGAAGTCTCGGACGTACGCATACGTGCGATGTACGATGCCGAGAGTCTGGAGTCGTTGAAGAATCACTTCATCGAGGATACTGTCGAAGGCCTTGGTAACATCGAGGCCGACGCTTACTTTCGTGTCTAATGTGCGACGCATCACTACCTGGTGCTGGAGAAGAAGCATTATGTCCGGGGCTGCTAATTGAGGACGGAAACCGAACATCGTGTCTGGTAGGAGGTGGTTGTCTTCGAGGTAGCGAAGAAGTCTGGACTGGATAACGTGTTCCATTAACTTCTCAACGCAGGATGTAATAGAGATGGGACGGATGTTGGCCAAGGTGGGTGGTTTTCCCGGTTTGGGGATGAAGACTAGCTTGGCGCACTTCCATTCCTGCGGGATGGTACCGCTGGCCTAACACTCTTGAAGGTAGTCGGTGAGGGCGTGAATAGAGGCGTCATCTAGATTCCTAAGCACCGTGTTAGAAATGCGGTTGGGGCCGGCCACCGAATTGGTCTTGAGGGGATTGAGTTCTGGGTGTACCTCCGCTAAAGCGATTGGGGCGTCTAAGCCAGGGTTTGCGGAGCCCCGATAAGGGGGAGGAGGCTGGTTGCCGGTTCGGGGCAGATGTAGGTGTCAATGAGCTCTTGTTCGAGCTCATCTGGCGTGCCAGGATACTGATGGAAGATTCGCTCAAGCTGTTGGCGTGCTCGGAGATCGTCTCCAGCCGGGTGCATTAGATGTCGGAGAAGGTTCCACGTGTTACGAGCGTTAGGAATCTCGTTCATCTGGTGACAAATGTTGCGCCAGCTCTGGCGGGTGAGTTCTACTGCATAGTTCTCAATGTTCGTGTGGGCGCGTGCAAGCCAACATCGGATATCGCGGTCCCATTTTCGAGTGGCGAGAAAAGCTTCTAGCGACTTCTTGCGCTCCCAGGGATGGGCGTAGTAACGGTCGCAGCGTGGGACTGTGTTCTCAACCTCAAGGTTTGCGTGGCGTCAGTCACTTGTTTGACGATTACGGCTGTCCATGCTTTGATGTCGGTAATGGCGGGAGGTGTGGCCTGCTCTTTCCTGTGCGTGCGAAAGGAGTCCCAGTCAATCACCTGAGTCGGCCGCGTACGTTACCTCGTGGGCTCTTGTATCACGATCTCGAGCATGAAGTGATCGCTTCCAAAATTTTCATGAGTGTGACACCAAGTAGCTTTGACTCCGGAGCTCATAAAGGCGAGATCCGGAGTTGTATCTCGGTGTAGGCCCGAACCGAATCTAGTGGGGTAGGAGACGTCTGGGATGAGGGTGAGCTGGTGCGTATGCCAGTCATTCCAGAGACGTCCGCCTTTACTCGAGTCGTAGTGGTAGCCCCAAGCGCGGTGATGCGCCTTGAAATCGCCGATAATGAGGAGAGGCTGCCCTTGCGCTAGCTGCTGGGCTTTGAGGAAAAGGGGCCCCAAAACGTCTTTATGGGCCCGGGGAGCGCTGTAAACATTAAGCACAAACAGACTAGTGCGACGTTTGCGCGAGGGTCAAGGTAATATTTCTAAAAATACGCGTTTGGGGAAAGTAGGATCCAAATTGTGTTGGAGGACAGTGAAATTACGTGTGACGAGAGTGGATACTTGAGGCTTTACTCGTTCCGACGGGTATGTACTGAAACCGCCAAGTTCCGTGTTCTTGCCACCTGCTTGAAGGGCTATCAGTTCGAGGCGATTACTCGCGATGAGGAACTGTTGGAGGACCGGACGCTTACGTCCGAACCCGCGACAGTTCCACTCCCAGACGGTGGCGTTACCCGAGCTGACTGCCATGATTGACCTTGGCAAGTTCTGGGGTTGGAGGGAGTGCCGGCGCAGAGGCCGCGAGTTCAGCGACCGCTACGGGTTTTCCCTGGGCTTTGTTACGTCTCAACTTGGTCCAGAGTATACCTTGGACGTTTACCACGAGGCAGCCCCTTTCATCAGCGTCGCCCAGACAGCGACAGCGCCCGATACCGGCCATGACGAGTTGACCGGATTCAGGAGAGAGGCCAACTTCGAGGAATTTCTACCGTGAGAACGGCGACGATCTCGGTTTCCCCTGATGACCATGGAGTGGTAGCAAAGGCGAGGATGCAACAGTAGAGGCGGAGTTGGGTGAACAATACAATCCCTCTGATTGGCCGCACCAAGGTCAGCATATTCGTCAGTCTCGTCTCCTAGGGAAGACGAAGGGATTAAAAAGCGGAGACCGGTGCTGCAGTGCGATGGTGCTGATGTGACCTGATACCAACTCAGGCGTTGAATATGCTCCTGATGGAGTGGGCTTCCGTACCAGGGGCCAGTGTACATAATGTAAATTAAATCATTTCTGCTTATTCCTACTACCGGATGTATTTATCAATGGGCTTGGTGGATTCTTGGCCCAAACGCCACCTCGAGCCGCAACAACCTGGTTGGCAGCGGTGAGATGAAGAAGGCAATGCTCACAATCTGGGATCGGCGGGCCTTGGAACCTTCGCTAGCTTGAGGTAAACTGCGGGCGGAAGAGCGACTTCTGTGGATCTGGGATCAGCAGAACTCATCGTGACTCAGGGAGGCACAACCGTCGCATTAATGGCGTGGAGTCTTGGGTGACTCGGGGAAACCGGAAGGAAGAACAGCAGAACGTGGCAGGCCTCACGATCTGGGATCGACGGACCTGGGAACGTGGCTCCGGGCGACACGGCCTTCGCGAGCTCGAGGTAAACGGCGGACGCAAGAGCGACTTCTGTGGATCCGGGATCAGCAGAGCTCGTCTTCGTGGCTCAGGGAGGCACAACCGTTGCAGTAACGCCGTGGAGTCTTTGACGACTCCAGGAAACTGGAAGGAAGAGCAGCAGAAGGTGGTAGTCCTCACGATCTGGGATCGGCGGACCTGGGAACGTGGCTCCGGGAGACACGGCCTTCGCGAGCTCGAGGTTGGGTGAGTGCTTGAGCGACTACGTTTTGCTGGACGATAAGGACAGGGTTTTGTCGGGCAACTAAGTGTGATTGAGTGCCACCGGGTGTGCGGTCAGTACAGTGGAAGTTGTAGTCAGCTCTCACAAAGCACGGATATCAGAGCGTTAAAGAAAGTAGAGCTTTTGCTGTTAGCAGCAGAGCTCGGTATGAATATTAGCCATAAGTTGAGAAAGCTCGAAATTCGTACAACGATTGACGAAGTGGGTTTCGAGGAAGATGAGCTCACGTATGCCTGGAGAAAGGTACGTCGCGAGAACGAAAAGCAGGATCGCGAGAGAAAAGAACGCGACAGATAAGAAAGGGAGGAAGAGAAGGAGCAAGAAATTCAGATGGAAGAAATGCGACGAGAAATCCAGCAGCATAGAGTTCAACAGGCACGGTTGAATCTGCGCAATTTTAAGGAAGGTGAAAACATTAAATGTTTTCTGCCCACAGGGGCGTCTGCGTCAGCAGGCGTTTGGTGTGTTGCGACACCACGGACCCGAGCACATGAGGGTCAGACCCTCCCGCGTTTAACCGTGCGTGGCTTAGCCGTGTCCGGGGAAAAGGGGATCCTGGGGGTTGAGCCGAAGCCGGGTGTTTGGACCTTTAAGGCCCCTCGGCGGAGGCAACACACCCCTTTGGCCTCGGCTTCACGTAGGCGGCACCCCCGGACTGACCCACCCGGGGGAAATCGGTGGTCGCCTTTTCCTGTCCCTCTCCTACATCTTTTACTTTCCTATCAACTTACCTTTGTGCCCTGTCATCTCCTTTCTTCCCAATTTTTTTTTCTCCCAGGCGGCTTGGATTAACATGGTGCTCTATATCCAACCTTGACTATGGCGCATTGGGTTATAGCAGCGATGTACGGCTGGCGTGTGCAAGTCAATGCTCTGTCAAACTTGTAGCGTCCCCTTGTTGGGCTCTATGGTGGGTGGCTGCCATTGCTGCCGAAACAAATAAAACCAGCATGCATAGAGCATCATTTCCTCTACTATCCGATCGTACCGCTGCAAAGCGCGTACGCACCGAAGTCTCCCTCAACTTTTTCGCCACACGCAAAGAATCCTTCTCACGCTACCACGTAATCCACAGCGATAAACCTGAAAAACCAGTAAGAGTTATTTCACCTTTCCTTGTCTCGAAATCTCTAACTGACACCATTGGACCAGGCTATAAAGCTAGCAAGATGGCAAGCGGCGACCTCCTCCTTGAGGTTCGTGACAAGCTGCAGCATGAAAAACTTGCAAATCTCTCAACCTTTGCAGACATCCCAATAACAGTGACCCCACATCGTTCTCTCAACACAGTCCGAGGCGTGATCTCAGATTCCGACTTGTTGAACTTACTGAAGCAGAACTGTTAGAAGGCTGGCAAGACCAACTTGTCATTGAGGTAAATAGGATAAAAATCAGGCGAGACAATAACGAAATTCCAACAAAACATCTGATCATTACATTTGCCTCTAGTGTGCTGCCAGAAACCCTCGAGACAGGCTATACCAAAATCCGTGTAAGACCTTACATTCCTAACCCTCGTCGATGTTTTAAGTGTCAGAAGTACGGCCACGGCTCGCAAAGCTGCCGAGGTCCACTCACCTGTGCAAAATGTGGTGACAAAGACCACACTTCCGAAAACTGTTCAGGAACACCCCACTGTGTGAACTGTGAAGGCGACCACCCCGCATATTCCCGATCCTGCGAAACCTGGAAAAAAGAAAAAGAAGTGATCACACTGAAAATCAAGGAAAACATATCGTTCCAAGAAGCACGAAAACGTGTTTCTGTTTTTCATACCGCAAGGTATGCTGGTGCGGTGCGCAAGGGGGCAGCGCCGCAGCAGACTCCGGCATCGGCCCACTCCACAAACAGTGTGGCTGCGGCTGTGCCACAAGCCCCCGTGGCGAAAGCAGCTCACGCTGCTTGGCCGTCCGTGAGGGAGGGCCCGTCAACCTCCGGGTTGGGGGCCCCAAAGGCCTCCGACGTGTCGAGGCCTTCCTGTACAACACAGCGCTCTCTAGGGCTCGTGTCGAGCGCCTCGCAAGAGGCGATGGACATAACACCTATTCAGACGGCGCAGCCAGCGCCTAAAGAGCGGCGGGATTCTCTCGACCGCTCCAAAAAAGACAAAACTCGCGTCACGGCGCCTAGAAAGGGCCCCGTGAGCTAATATTAGTCTCTTAAACACACAGCACAAACACTTTCTTCATTATGGAGACACAAATACTACAACGGAATGTTGGAGGACTTATTCACTACCTCGACGATATAAGAGAACTCCTACACAAACATAACCCAAAGTTGCTGTGTGTTCAAGAGACACATCTGAAACCTACAAGCACAAACCGCCTTCGTCAATACACCATCTTTCGAAAAGACCGCGATGAGGCTAACGTCTCGTCCGGTGGTGTAGCAATAGTTGCCGATAAGTCGGTGGCTTGTCGACATGTGACCCTTCAGACGGCCCTTGAGGCGGTGGCAGTTCGGGCCATTCTGTTTAACAGACTAGTAACTGTGTGTTCCATTTATATACCCCCCAATCATCACCTTGAAAAAACAGACTTTTATAACCTCATTGACCAGCTTCCCGAACCTTACATACTCGTGGGAGATTTTAACGCTCACAACACGTTGTGGGGAGACTCGCGATGCGACGCGAGAGGTCGACTCATTGAAAATTTTGTTCTGACCTCTGGTGCCTGCCTTTTTAATAAGGAGCCGACCTACTATAACGCCCAACACGATTCGTACTCGTCAATAGATCTAGCAATTGGATCTGCTTCTCTTATGCCTGACCTTGAATGGAATGTCATTGACAATCCTTTTGGAAGTAACCACTTCCCCGTAACTTCAAACTTAATAACGGAGCATGATAAACCTCCCAATATTCCTCGATGGAAATTAGCACCGGTTGACTGGGAGCATCTTGAAGATTTAACTTATTTACCACGAGATTTTATAAACAATTTTAGTATCGACGATGCTGTTGCATATTTTACCGCTTTTATTATTAATGCTGCTGAAAAGTGTATCCCACACACGAATGGCGGTTCACTTAAAAGACGTGTTCCCTGGTGGAACGAAGACTGCAAAGAGGCGCGAAAGAGACAGAATAAGGCATGGGGCGTATTTCGTAGATCGCCAAATGCAGAAAATCTAATTGAATTTAAACGCATTAAATCACTGGGAAGGCGGACACGACGTCAGGCAAAAAGAGAAAGCTGGGTGAGGTTTCTATCATGTATAAATTCATACACACAGGAGTCAAAAGTGTGGAACGGCTTAAGAAAGCTAAAGGGGCACCAAATTCATCCGTTGCCTCTGGTGAATGACCAAGGGAATACCTTGCAGGACCAGGCAGACTGTCTTGGAGAGCACTTTGAGCGTGTTTCAAGCTCAATACATTATTCACAGCCCTTTCTTAAATATAAACAGAGAGAAGAATGTAAGTCATTCGTACGCAAATGTCGACAGAACGAACCGTATAACCTTCCTTTCACTATTGCCGAGTTGAGAGCTGCCCTGATCGCATGTAAGAGCTCTGCACCCGGACCCGACAGAGTGATGTATGACATGATTAAGAACGTACACCCTGATACACAACTGACACTACTCGCACTTTTCAACACTATTTGGGCTGCCGGATACCTTCCGTCCGCATGGAAAGAAGCGATTGTGGTCCCTGTATTGAAGCAAGGTAAAGATCCTTCCTCGGCGGCAAGCTACCGTCTCATAGCTCTCACAAGTTGCGTATGTAAGCTATTTGAAAAAATGGTTAATCGACGACTCATACATTTCCTTGAACTGAACAAAATGCTTGATCCCTATCAGTGTGGCTTTAGAGAATGGCGATCCACAACTGATCACCTTGTGCGCATTGAAGGAAGTATCCGGGATGCATTTGTGCACAAACAGTTTTTCTTATCGGTATTCCTCGATATGGAGAAGGCGTAGGACACAACATGGCGTTACGGAATCCTGAGAGACTTGTCGCGAATGGGCATCCATGGGAATATGCTAAGCGTAATAGAAAGCTATTTGTCTAATCGTACCTTCCGCGTCAAAATCGGCAATGTATTTCACGTCCATTTATACAGGAAACGTGTGTACCCCAGGGAGGCGTGCTCAGCTGCACACTCTTTATCGTTATAATGAACACACTCCGTGCCTCATTACCACCGGCTATTTTTTATTCCGTTTATGTAGACGACATACAAATAGGCTTCAAGTCATGTAACCTCGCAGTGTGCAAGAGACAGGTACAGCAGGGCTTGAACAAGGTGTCCATGTGGGCAGACGAAAACGGATTCAAAGTGAACCCCCACAAACGTTCTTGTGTTCTTTTCACCAGGAAGAAAGGGCTTGTTCCAGTTCCCACTATCGAAATGTATGCACAACAAAAACCTGTGAACTAAGAGCACAAGTTCCTAGGCATCATACTTGATTCTAAACTTACATTCATTCCGCATATAAAATACCTCAAGGTGAACTGTCTAAAAACAATGAACTTACTGAAAACTTTATCTCACACATCCTGGGGTAGCGACAGGCAGTGTTTAATGAATCTTCACAAGAGTCTCATTTCATCCCGATTGGTTTATGGTAGCGCGGTGTATCATTCTGCCGCCCCTAGTGCACTGAAGATGGTGGATCCCGTCCACCATCTAGGTATCCGCCTGGCCACTGGCGCTTTCAGAACAAGCCCCATTGAAAGTTTATACGTCGAATCAAATGAGTGGTCACTCCATCTGCAGAGAACATGCACCAGCCTCACATATTTCCTTAAAGTCCACTCTAACCATCAGCATCCGTGTTTCAATACCGTTAACGATATGACGTGTGCTAAACTTTTTCGTAATCGTCCCTCTGTAAGACATCCTTTCTCACTGCGTGTCAGGGAGCTTAGCGAAGAAATGGATATCCCACTCCTCGAACATCGCTTAATGCCTTCAGTCAAGCTTTTACCACCTTGGGAGTGGCAGGTAGTAGCATGTGATATATCATTTGTAGAGGTTACAAAGCGCGCTTCAGAGGTCGAAATCCGAAAGCTTTTTCTAGAATTGCAGTCCAAGTACTCGTGCACGGAATTTTACACAGACGCTTCTAAATCACACTCCGGAGTATCTTATGCAGCCGTCGGTCCGTCCTTCTCGGACTCTGGCGTACTCCACCCAGAAACAAGTACCTTTACGGCTGAGGCCTACGCAATATTGTCAGCCGTAAAGCATATAAGGAAATCAAAACTCCAAAAAACTATTATATTTACAGACTCTCAAAGCGTCGTAAAAGCCTTGAAGTCACCCTGTAAACAGAAAAACCCTGTTCTCATTGAGCTCTATTCTGTTCTTTGTAAAGCATACGCAACTAACCAGCATGTCATTATATGCTGGGTACCTGGGCATAGAGGCATCGAGGGCAATGTTCTTGCCGACCAAATGGCCACATCAGTCACATCACCCGCTATTAACCCTACAGCTGCTGTTCCTGCAACAGATTTGAAGCCCTTCTTGCGAATGAAACTACGAAGCCACTGGCAACGCTTGTGGGACGCAGAAACAAGTAATAAGCTTCATTTGATTAAGCCACAGTTAGGTTACTGGCCTTCCGTAACGAAAACCCGGCGAACTGATATCCTATTCTGTCGTCTCTGAATAGGACACACGTACGGCACCCACAATTTTCTATTGAATGGTAATGATCCTCCCACCTGTGGTAGACGTGGCGAGAGGCTCACCGTCCTCCACGTCCTCCTGGAGTGTCGGGAAGCCGAAAGGGAAAGAAAGAAACACTTTCCTCTAGCATATCGCTATTGTGTCCCTATACATCCCGCCATGTTTCTTGGTAAAGAAGCGCTCTTTAACGCCAAAGCAGTCCTCGCATACTTTAAAGATGTTGTGCTACATGTTATTAGCCCAGTAAGTTCGTAGCGCATCCTCTCTCCAGAGGATGTTGCTGTGATAGTTTTTATAGCACATGCCTCGAGGCCCTTGTGTCTCAAGGGCTCTGTTTAGGCACCTGTGCTTCTGGCCAATTCTCTCATCTTTAATGTTTTGAAAGTCGTATCATTCCTTCGCAATGCATTGTTCATGCCCATAGTACACATAATTAGTCATTGCCATAATCTTATTACGTATAGATTTTACGCACTTTACAGCGACTGTTTTTAGGCCCCTTTACAGCCATGCCACATCTAATGTTCATGTAATTCACTATTCATGTACCACTAACAAGTCATTACCATTGTCTTGGCGCTCTTTGGCCACATCTGGCCCTTGCGCCAATAAACCACAATAATCAATCAATCAATCAACCATTAAATGTTTTCTGGCCTTTTTCGAGCAGGTGTGCACAGAGATATAGCTCGACCGTGAATTTTGGTCTTTTAGTTTATTGGGAGTATTTCCCGGTAACGTGTCCTGTTGTCTAGGTCACGTTTCGGATGAAGACTTCAGCAATTATGATGAAGCTAAGAGCGCGTTATTCCGGCATTTCGGTATTCCTGTCGAGCACGTACGAGAGGGAAAGCCCGAATGACGATCAACAAAGTGCAATGAAAGAGGATGAGACAGCCGGCGCCAGAGGCGTAGTTCAGCTGGAGGAGGAAATCGTTCCGATTTCTACGACCGAAATTCAAGTAGATAATCAGGCGCTGAGTTGTGACGGTCATAGTGCAAAGAAAGAGGAAGAAAAAGGTAGCTCCGGGTACGTAATTCAGCCAGAGGAGGAAATCTTTCCGATTTCCCCGAGAGCAACTCAGGAAGGGGGTCAGGCTGAGGAGCCGCCAGCAGAAAGAAAGAAAGGGCACTCGGAATTGAGCACAAGAAAGAGTGCGAAGAGAAAGAGGCGTCGCATATTCAGGAATGCGGCAGAAATGGCAACGCGGCCGATTAACTCAAATGCCACTAAACCCTGTGGGGAGCACATTGAAAGAGTTGGTAAGGCGCGTTCGTCGTTTGGAGTTTTTCCAGTCAGAACGCGGCCGAGCCGCCGGAGGAGAAAGGAAAGAATGGGCCGTTCGGCGCGAAGGTGCACAATAGGCAGGGGGCAATTAGGTTCCCCCTCGTTGAGTGGCCGAGGTGTACAAGAGAGCGAGGCAGTGAGGCACCGGCACCGGAGCGAGGTACCGGAGAGCGAGGCAGTGATGCGTCGCGAATTCGTCATACAGGACAGGGAATTCGAAATGTGATACCTAGAAGGCATATGGCGTGCACGTACTGTGTCGGGGGTCGGCAGTGAGCGTAATGACCTGAGTGTCCTTTGTATTCCCTGGTTGACGAGATGAGCTTTCAGGATGCGCCCACCTCGTGTACAGCTTAAAGATAAAGACACCATTGTGGGCTATTTAGAAGGAAAAGCAGTAAACATATTTTCTGTGAACAGTTTGTTTGTTTCTTTATTTTAGTGCCAATTTAGACGTTTGAGATCTATAGAGATCGTGGCGAGAAGCAAATTTTTACCTTTGTTTAGCTTGCTCATTTTAGAAGCTCGCCGATATTCGTAAATAGATGGCATGCGCCATGAAATTTTGAAACTTTTGTGTCAATTTTTAAGCCGATAGACTTCATTTTGTGTGAGGTACGCTTGCAACATCGATTCCAGGTATTTGTTAGAAGCCTGTAGTGGAACGCTTGAGGATCCGTGCACTTTTCTAAAGTGTTCGCGTGATTTCTTCCTTTGAGGATAAGGCGCGGTATTTGAAGGAGTCATTATTCAATTGAACTATTTTAGAAAGTATTTCTACAATTCATTTAAAGTGTGTCTTGCTCAAACACAGACATGTAAAGCGTTGGTGCGTGTCTCGCACATGTATTCACTAGACAGGAGCGTTTGGAGTATCGCTTAAAGCGTGCGTGAAAGAACTTAAAATGATTGAAATTTTTCGTGTATTTTCGAGCCCGTAATTTACGGAAGAATCTTTTTTTTATATTTATTTAGTGTAGGTCCATTGTCGACAAGGGAACGGAAATGTTAGTGCGTGAATCGCACGGTAGTGGCAAAGTTTAAAGGCTGAATTGGGAATATGTCGATTATTTTGAGAAGGAAGCTTTGACTTCGCGGCCTGTGCTTGACTCTCTAGACTTTCACAGAGAATAAATTCTCCCTTGTGACACCGGCCACCTTAGTCTAGGTGCCGTCCTTCCCCAACTTAAAGAAAGCGGTGAAGAGCATCCCGTGCTGTACTTCAGTCGGAAATTGGCGCCGCAAGATGGGCATTCCAAAAGCTAAATTCAAGGTCGAGAGCGACCATTGTCATCTTGTCTGGCTGAGGCAAATGTCCCAAAAGAACAAACAAACCTGAGACTGCTGAGATGGAGTCTTACTTTGTAGGAATAGAACGTCAAGGTCGAGATAGGAAAGGGAGCCAGAATAAGAAGGCAGACGGTTTGAGCCGGGGACATTAAACAACGATTCAATGTTTTGTTTAAACAAAGCAACGTGTTTGGTACGTATCGCTATTGAAGTTATTGAGATAGGCGACTAAATTATGTCTTGCCGAGGGCTGACTACGGCAAAAAGGGGAGAGAGACTGACAGACGGGTACAACTTGGCAAAGCGAGTGGGGATCATAGCGTCCAGTAGACGTGTCGCTCGAGCACGCCTACCAGGGTGTGTGCGTGTGTGTGTGCTTGTGTTTGCCTAGGAAGAAGGCCGCAAGACGGGAGATCTGGGTCCCCAGCTGCAACGGCTCTTCAGCCATCACCTCAACGCTTCGGGCAATCTGACAGCTGGTCACCCTCAGGTCGAATTTCTTGGTGGCGGAGGAGTCTGTTACGTCTCAGCTTGGTCCAGAGTATACCTTGAACGTTTACCACGAGGCAGCCCCTTTCATCAGCGTCGCCCAGATGGCGGCAGTGGTCGATACCGACAGTGAACGGCAGACAAGCGTCCCAAATCGATAGTGCGCCTCCTTTGGATGTTGCCTTGAGGCAGCCCCTTTCATGAGCGTAGCCCAGACGGCGGCAGCGCCCGATACCGGCCATGAAGAGTTGACCGGATTTAGGAGAGAGGCCAACATCGAGGAATTTCTACCGTGGGAACGGCGACAATCTTGGTTTCCCTGATGATCATGGAGTGGCAAGGATGTAACAGTAGAGGTGGAGTTGGGTGAACAATACAACCCCTCTGATTGGCAGCACCAAGGCCAGCAGATTCCCCAGTCTCGCCTCCTAGGGAAGACGAAGGGATTAAAAAGCGGAGACCGGTGGTGCAGTGCGGTGGTGCTGACGTGACCTGATACGAACTCAGACGTTGAATATGCTCCTGATGGAGTGGGCTTCCGTACCAGGGGCCAGTGTACATAATGTAAATTATATTATTTTTCCTTATTCCTACTACTGGATGTATTCATCGATGGGCTTGGTGGATTCTTGGCCCAAACGCCACCTCGAGCCGCAACAGCTTTTATAGTTTTACTGAGGTTCTCAATTTGTTGGGCGATCTGTGAGCCGATTGTGTGGAGTGAGCGTTCGATGTGTGCTTCTAAAGCTCTGATGTGAGTGTGACTGATTTCGTATTTTTGCTCTAGTCTGTCGAGACGTGCCTGCCAATCCTCCGCCGGGGGGTCGTTGTCGGCCGGGGCTTTGCGTTTGTGTGTGGGTCTGCTGGAGGGTGCGATTTCCATAGGTACCGCCGTAGGTGGGACCTGCGGAGTGCGCGGAGACGGGGTGTGTGAAGCGGTTCGCTTTTCGAGAGCGTCTACTCGGAGTATGAGTTTTTGGATGACTGCTGTCAGTTATACAACCACTTTGTGTGTGTCTGGAGTACTGGGAGTCCCGGTAGTTGATGTTATTGCTGGACGGGCGGAGATGGCGGTGGCCCAGGTGGCTGCCGCGGAGGAGGAGAGAGGCTCAGGGCTGCTGGATGACTGCAAGAGAACTTAGACGTAACAAGCGCTGATGGACGGGAACACAAAGAAGACAAGTACACTGGACGGGCGCTAGTGAGTTGACCTAGCGCCCGTCCAGTCTACTTGTCTTCTTTGTGTTCCCGTCCATCAGCGCTTGTTACGATGTCTAAGTTCAGTTACAACCAACTAGCCCAAATTTCTGCTTTAAATAGACTGCAAGAGGCCGTGTCGGCCCCGGGAGGGAGTCCGAGACCGCCCCCGTTGAGTAGTAGACTCGAGTGATGAAAAGGAGCTCGAGCGGTCCCGGGGCGGCCGCTGCCGGAGCGATGGCGGTCCGATAGGCTGGTGTGCGGAAGCGTGACCTGATTGGCGGGCACTTGGGCCTTGAGTATGGTCGCCTCGGCTTGTCGGTAATTCTCCCACTGCCGGCGCTTGACCGTGTAGGGGATCCTGTAGATTTCCTTGCAGCGACTATCGCCCATGAAATGTTCCTCGCCACACAGGCGACATATTGGTTTGCACTAGTGGTCCTTTGGCAGATTTGATATCCCGCAGCCTCTGCATTTGATCATTGGGCTAGCGCAGACGTCGGCTCGATGACCGAGCTCGCTACAGTGATAGCACACTTCGTACTTTTTCTTGAATAAGTTACATCTGTGTTGACTGTTGGAAAAGTAGACCCAGGTCGGCACTTGGGGCTGAGCAAACGTGATGAGTACTGCGGTGGTGTTTCCGAGCCTCCGAAAGTCCACTATGGATGGGTTGTGGTTATCTTTCAATTCTGCTTGAATTGTATCTCGGTCCAGTCGAAGATCGACGCCGCGAATTACACCCCGGCCCGAGATATCGTCTGGAGCACAGTAGACGGAGACCTCATACTCCTTGTTGTCGATTGTGATCTCTTTGAGTCGTAGGACCTGTTCAGCTCTTTGGATGCCTGGGGTGCAGTACGCGAAGGCGTTCCCCGCAGTGGCGTCGGCGTGAGCATGCATTTGGTGTGTTGTGACACACGAGGGTTGGACCCTGCCGTGTCTTCCCGTGCGCGGCTTAGCCGTGTCCGAGGAAAAGGAGATCCTGGAGGTTGAGCCAAAGCCGGGTGTCTGGACCTTTATGGCCCCCCGGCGAAGGCAACACACCTCTTTGGCCTTCGCTTCACGTAGACGGCACCCCCGGACTGACCCACCCGGGGCAAATCGGTAGTTGCCTTTTTCCTGTCTCTCCCTCCCTCAAACCTTCGTCGTTTTCTTTCACTTTCAATCTTTCCTATCCTCTCTTTATTTTCCTTTCACTTCCGACTTCGCAGGCAGCAAGGGTTAACTTTGTGCATTATATGCTGCCTTGGGTATATGTATTTGGTTGTAGTGGTGGCGTACAGTTGGCATTTGAAGGACCTGTTCCTTAGAGATTCTGCAGCGTCCCCTTGATGAGCTACATGGTGGGTGGCTGGCGCCACCGCCGAAACACATTCCACATATATGGATAGCTCCTTTCCTGCACTTGCTTATCGCCGCCCGAAACGGGGGTGCACCGAAGAAGTATTTCAATTTTTTGGGCACAAGACAGAAATTTTTCCGCGCTTTCACGTGATCCATAGTGAGAAGCCAGACAAGAACGTAAGAAGTGCATCACCTTTTCTCGTTGTGAAATGCTTGACCGAAACCATAGGACCAGGCTACAAGGCTACAAATTGGCAAGTGGAAATCTCCTTCTGGGACTCCGCAACAAAAAACATGAAAAGTTACATGCCTTAGTGTCTTTTGGCGAAATACCGATAAGAGTGACCCCGCACTGCACGATGAGCACCACTCGTGGTGTCGTCTCAGATGATGATCTAATGGACCTAACCGAAGCTGAACTTCGGTAAGGCAGGAAAGATGAAAATGTGATCATTGTAAAACGAATTAAGATGAGACGAGATGGCAAAGAGATCCAAACAAAACACATTATTCTACATTTGGTACAAGTGCATTGCCCGAGACCATACAGACAGGATACATAAAGATAAGAGTGAGGCCCTACATTCCGAACCCTCTCCATTGCTTTAAGTGTCAAAGATTTGGCCACAGTTCGCAAAACTGTCATGGCCGCCTCACATGTGCGAAATGTGCCAACGAACATGCATCCGAATCCTGTGAAAACAAACTGCAATGTGTGAATTGCGATGGCGAGCATGCCGCCTACTCGCGGTCGTGCGCGTCATGGAAAAAGAGAAGGAAATAGTCACAGTAAAAGTCAAAGAAAATATTTCATTTAAAGAGGCACGAAGGTGGGTGACCTGCCTGTCTAAAACCAGCTTTGCCGATGTGGCGCGGTGGGGGCAGCGTCACAGCGGCCTCCGGCTGCTGTCCGGCCCACGCGTAGTGAGCGGGCGGTGAAGCCATCTGCCCCCTCGGCGGCTGCAGCTAACACTGCTCCGCCATCTCGGAAGGGGCCATCGACCTCCGGGCTGGTAGCCTCCAAGGTCTCGTCCCCCGAACGAGGCCTTCACCGCGAACAAACCGCTCTCAAGATCGGGTGTCCAGCGTGCCGCAAGAGCCGATGGACACATCTTTAAGCCAGAAGGCGCTGCCAGCTCCTAAGGAGCGGCGAGAATCTCTCGACCGCTCCAAAAAAGAAAAAAACCCCGCATCACAGGGCCCGACAAAGGCTCTGTAAGTTAAGTTAGTGTTTTTACACGAGACACAGCACAAACATCGTCTGCAACATGGCCACACAGATACTACAGTGGAACGTCAGAGGACTATTTCGTAACCTCGACGACATCACAGAACTCATACATAAATTTAATCCGAAGGTGCTGTGTGCCCAAGAAACACACTTAAAACCTACACAGTCCAACTTTCTCAAGCATTATGCCATTTTCCGTAAGGATCGTGCCAACGCTTCTGCCTTGTCCGGAGGTGTAGCCATAGTTGTAAATAAGTATGTTGCTTGCCAACATTTTGCCCTTCACACGCCTCTCGAGGCTGTATCTGTGTGAGAAATTTTATTCAAGAAGCTTATAACGATTTGCTCCATTTACATACCACCCAACCATCATCTCAGTAAAACAGAATTTTACAGCCTCATTGACCAGCTCCCGGAACCATGCATTATCACTGGTGATTTTAATGCTTATCATATTCTTTGGGGAGACTCGCGATGCGACACGAGAGGTCGACTCATTGAAAACTTCCTTGTTAACTCCGATGCGTGCCTCTTCAATAAGAAGGATCCAACATATTACAATATCCATCATAGTTCATATTCATCAATACACCCGTCAATTGGCTCTGCTTCACGTTTCCGTGATTTAGAATGGCGTGTAATTAAAAATCCATTCGGAAGTGATCATTTCCCAGTAACCTTAAACTGAGTAAGAGAACATGACTCCCTTCCCCATGTCCCTCACTGGAAACTGCCCTCATCTGACTAGGAATGCTTTAGGGAATCCCCGCACTTATCATGAGATTTTACTATAGATCATGCCGTATTATATTTTACTGCTTTTATCATTGACGCCGCTGAGAAGTTCATTCCTCAAACAAGTGGCACTTCATTCAAAATCGTCATTCCTGGTGGAATGACGATTGCAGACAAGCACGAAGGAGACAAAAAGCTTGGGGCAAACTACGCGAATGTCCTACGGCTGAAAATCTAATAGAATTTAAACATAGTAATTCCCAGGGAAGAAGGACGCAAAGACAGGCTAATAGGGAAAGTTGGGAGAGGTTTCTCTCAGGTATGAATTCGTATACTCAAGAGGGAAAAGTATGGGACAGGCTAATGAGGCTAAAGGGAAAAGAAATCCATCCGTTGCCCCTAGTGAACGACGAAGCGAACAGCTTGGAAGACCAAGCTGACGCTCTTGGCAAACACTTCGAGCGCGTATCTACTTCGAATAATTATTCCGAGGCATTGCTAAAGTACAATCAAATCGCAGAACGCAAGGCTATTGACCGCATATGCAGACAGAACGAACCCTATAACATGCCTTTTAACATCGCCGAATTGATAGCCTCCTTGACTGCATGTCGGAGCTCTGCATCTGCACCTGACAGGATCATGTACGACATGATTAAACACATCCACAGTGATACTCAAATAACATTACTCGCACTTTTCAATGCTATATGGGTTGCCGGGTACCTACCCACTGCATGGAAAGAATCCCTTGTCGTTCCGATTTTTAAACAAGGTAAAGACCCCACATTAGTAACAAGTTACCGCCCAATAGTACTCACAAGTTGTAGTTGCAAACTCTTTGAAAAAATGATAAACCGTCGCCTTTTACACTACCTTGAGTCAAACAAAATTCTTGATCCATATCAGTGCGGCTTCAGAGAAGGACGGTCGCAAACATTTGTGACGCCCTTCATACATAAACAATACTTCGTATCCGTGTTTGTCGATATCGAAAAGACGTACGATACAACCTGGCGTTCAGGAATCCTACGCGATCCGCCGGCAATGGGCATCCGTGGTAATATAGGAAGAAGGCCGCAAGACGGGAGATATGGGTCCCCAGCTGCAACGGCTCTTCAGCCATCACCTCAACGCTTCGGGCAATCTGACAGCTGGTCACCCTCAGGTCGAATTTCTTGGTGGCGGAGGAGTCTGTTACGTCTCAGCTTGGTCCAGAGTATACCTTGAACGTTTACCACGAGGCAGCCCCTTTCATCAGCGTCGCCCAGATGGCGGCAGTGGTCGATACCGACAGTGAACGGCAGACAAGCGTCCCAAATCGATAGTGCGCCTCCTTTGGATGTTGCCTTGAGGCAGCCCCTTTCATGAGCGTAGCCCAGACGGCGGCAGCGCCCGATACCGGCCATGAAGAGTTGACCGGATTTAGGAGAGAGGCCAACATCGAGGAATTTCTACCGTGGGAACGGCGACAATCTTGGTTTCCCTGATGATCATGGAGTGGCAAGGATGTAACAGTAGAGGTGGAGTTGGGTGAACAATACAACCCCTCTGATTGGCAGCACCAAGGCCAGCAGATTCCCCAGTCTCGCCTCCTAGGGAAGACGAAGGGATTAAAAGCGGAGACCGGTGGTGCAGTGCGGTGGTGCTGACGTGACCTGATACGAACTCAGACGTTGAATATGCTCCTGATGGAGTGGGCTTCCGTACCAGGGGCCAGTGTACATAATGTAAATTATATTATTTTTCCTTATTCCTACTACTGGATGTATTCATCGATGGGCTTGGTGGATTCTTGGCCCAAACGCCACCTCGAGCCGCAACAGCTTTTATAGTTTTACTGAGGTTCTCAATTTGTTGGGCGATCTGTGAGCCGATTGTGTGGAGTGAGCGTTCGATGTGTGCTTCTAAAGCTCTGATGTGAGTGTGACTGATTTCGTATTTTTGCTCTAGTCTGTCGAGACGTGCCTGCCAATCCTCCGCCGGGGGGTCGTTGTCGGCCGGGGCTTTGCGTTTGTGTGTGGGTCTGCTGGAGGGTGCGATTTCCATAGGTACCGCCGTAGGTGGGACCTGCGGAGTGCGCGGAGACGGGGTGTGTGAAGCGGTTCGCTTTTCGAGAGCGTCTACTCGGAGTATGAGTTTTTGGATGACTGCTGTCAGTTATACAACCACTTTGTGTGTGTCTGGAGTACTGGGAGTCCCGGTAGTTGATGTTATTGCTGGACGGGCGGAGATGGCGGTGGCCCAGGTGGCTGCCGCGGAGGAGGAGAGAGGCTCAGGGCTGCTGGATGACTGCAAGAGAACTTAGACGTAACAAGCGCTGATGGACGGGAACACAAAGAAGACAAGTACACTGGACGGGCGCTAGTGAGTTGACCTAGCGCCCGTCCAGTCTACTTGTCTTCTTTGTGTTCCCGTCCATCAGCGCTTGTTACGATGTCTAAGTTCAGTTACAACCAACTAGCCCAAATTTCTGCTTTAAATAGACTGCAAGAGGCCGTGTCGGCCCCGGGAGGGAGTCCGAGACCGCCCCCGTTGAGTAGTAGACTCGAGTGATGAAAAGGAGCTCGAGCGGTCCCGGGGCGGCCGCTGCCGGAGCGATGGCGGTCCGATAGGCTGGTGTGCGGAAGCGTGACCTGATTGGCGGGCACTTGGGCCTTGAGTATGGTCGCCTCGGCTTGTCGGTAATTCTCCCACTGCCGGCGCTTGACCGTGTAGGGGATCCTGTAGATTTCCTTGCAGCGACTATCGCCCATGAAATGTTCCTCGCCACACAGGCGACATATTGGTTTGCACTAGTGGTCCTTTGGCAGATTTGATATCCCGCAGCCTCTGCATTTGATCATTGGGCTAGCGCAGACGTCGGCTCGATGACCGAGCTCGCTACAGTGATAGCACACTTCGTACTTTTTCTTGAATAAGTTACATCTGTGTTGACTGTTGGAAAAGTAGACCCAGGTCGGCACTTGGGGCTGAGCAAACGTGATGAGTACTGCGGTGGTGTTTCCGAGCCTCCGAAAGTCCACTATGGATGGGTTGTGGTTATCTTTCAATTCTGCTTGAATTGTATCTCGGTCCAGTCGAAGATCGACGCCGCGAATTACACCCCGGCCCGAGATATCGTCTGGAGCACAGTAGACGGAGACCTCATACTCCTTGTTGTCGATTGTGATCTCTTTGAGTCGTAGGACCTGTTCAGCTCTTTGGATGCCTGGGGTGCAGTACGCGAAGGCGTTCCCCGCAGTGGCGTCGGCGTGAGCATGCATTTGGTGTGTTGTGACACACGAGGGTTGGACCCTGCCGTGTCTTCCCGTGCGCGGCTTAGCCGTGTCCGAGGAAAAGGAGATCCTGGAGGTTGAGCCAAAGCCGGGTGTCTGGACCTTTATGGCCCCCCGGCGAAGGCAACACACCTCTTTGGCCTTCGCTTCACGTAGACGGCACCCCCGGACTGACCCACCCGGGGCAAATCGGTAGTTGCTTTTTCCTGTCTCTCCCTCCCTCAAACCTTCGTCGTTTTCTTTCACTTTCAATCTTTCCTATCCTCTCTTTATTTTCCTTTCACTTCCGACTTCGCAGGCAGCAAGGGTTAACTTTGTGCATTATATGCTGCCTTGGGTATATGTATTTGGTTGTAGTGGTGGCGTACAGTTGGCATTTGAAGGACCTGTTCCTTAGAGATTCTGCAGCGTCCCCTTGATGAGCTACATGGTGGGTGGCTGGCGCCACCGCCGAAACACATTCCACATATATGGATAGCTCCTTTCCTGCACTTGCTTATCGCCGCCCGAAACGGGGGTGCACCGAAGAAGTATTTCAATTTTTTGGGCACAAGACAGAAATTTTTCCGCGCTTTCACGTGATCCATAGTGAGAAGCCAGACAAGAACGTAAGAAGTGCATCACCTTTTCTCGTTGTGAAATGCTTGACCGAAACCATAGGACCAGGCTACAAGGCTACAAATTGGCAAGTGGAAATCTCCTTCTGGGACTCCGCAACAAAAAACATGAAAAGTTACATGCCTTAGTGTCTTTTGGCGAAATACCGATAAGAGTGACCCCGCACTGCACGATGAGCACCACTCGTGGTGTCGTCTCAGATGATGATCTAATGGACCTAACCGAAGCTGAACTTCGGTAAGGCAGGAAAGATGAAAATGTGATCATTGTAAAACGAATTAAGATGAGACGAGATGGCAAAGAGATCCAAACAAAACACATTATTCTACATTTGGTACAAGTGCATTGCCCGAGACCATACAGACAGGATACATAAAGATAAGAGTGAGGCCCTACATTCCGAACCCTCTCCATTGCTTTAAGTGTCAAAGATTTGGCCACAGTTCGCAAAACTGTCATGGCCGCCTCACATGTGCGAAATGTGCCAACGAACATGCATCCGAATCCTGTGAAAACAAACTGCAATGTGTGAATTGCGATGGCGAGCATGCCGCCTACTCGCGGTCGTGCGCGTCATGGAAAAAGAGAAGGAAATAGTCACAGTAAAAGTCAAAGAAAATATTTCATTTAAAGAGGCACGAAGGTGGGTGACCTGCCTGTCTAAAACCAGCTTTGCCGATGTGGCGCGGTGGGGGCAGCGTCACAGCGGCCTCCGGCTGCTGTCCGGCCCACGCGTAGTGAGCGGGCGGTGAAGCCATCTGCCCCCTCGGCGGCTGCAGCTAACACTGCTCCGCCATCTCGGAAGGGGCCATCGACCTCCGGGCTGGTAGCCTCCAAGGTCTCGTCCCCCGAACGAGGCCTTCACCGCGAACAAACCGCTCTCAAGATCGGGTGTCCAGCGTGCCGCAAGAGCCGATGGACACATCTTTAAGCCAGAAGGCGCTGCCAGCTCCTAAGGAGCGGCGAGAATCTCTCGACCGCTCCAAAAAAGAAAAAAACCCCGCATCACAGGGCCCGACAAAGGCTCTGTAAGTTAAGTTAGTGTTTTTACACGAGACACAGCACAAACATCGTCTGCAACATGGCCACACAGATACTACAGTGGAACGTCAGAGGACTATTTCGTAACCTCGACGACATCACAGAACTCATACATAAATTTAATCCGAAGGTGCTGTGTGCCCAAGAAACACACTTAAAACCTACACAGTCCAACTTTCTCAAGCATTATGCCATTTTCCGTAAGGATCGTGCCAACGCTTCTGCCTTGTCCGGAGGTGTAGCCATAGTTGTAAATAAGTATGTTGCTTGCCAACATTTTGCCCTTCACACGCCTCTCGAGGCTGTATCTGTGTGAGAAATTTTATTCAAGAAGCTTATAACGATTTGCTCCATTTACATACCACCCAACCATCATCTCAGTAAAACAGAATTTTACAGCCTCATTGACCAGCTCCCGGAACCATGCATTATCACTGGTGATTTTAATGCTTATCATATTCTTTGGGGAGACTCGCGATGCGACACGAGAGGTCGACTCATTGAAAACTTCCTTGTTAACTCCGATGCGTGCCTCTTCAATAAGAAGGATCCAACATATTACAATATCCATCATAGTTCATATTCATCAATACACCCGTCAATTGGCTCTGCTTCACGTTTCCGTGATTTAGAATGGCGTGTAATTAAAAATCCATTCGGAAGTGATCATTTCCCAGTAACCTTAAACTGAGTAAGAGAACATGACTCCCTTCCCCATGTCCCTCACTGGAAACTGCCCTCATCTGACTAGGAATGCTTTAGGGAATCCCCGCACTTATCATGAGATTTTACTATAGATCATGCCGTATTATATTTTACTGCTTTTATCATTGACGCCGCTGAGAAGTTCATTCCTCAAACAAGTGGCACTTCATTCAAAATCGTCATTCCTGGTGGAATGACGATTGCAGACAAGCACGAAGGAGACAAAAAGCTTGGGGCAAACTACGCGAATGTCCTACGGCTGAAAATCTAATAGAATTTAAACATAGTAATTCCCAGGGAAGAAGGACGCAAAGACAGGCTAATAGGGAAAGTTGGGAGAGGTTTCTCTCAGGTATGAATTCGTATACTCAAGAGGGAAAAGTATGGGACAGGCTAATGAGGCTAAAGGGAAAAGAAATCCATCCGTTGCCCCTAGTGAACGACGAAGCGAACAGCTTGGAAGACCAAGCTGACGCTCTTGGCAAACACTTCGAGCGCGTATCTACTTCGAATAATTATTCCGAGGCATTGCTAAAGTACAATCAAATCGCAGAACGCAAGGCTATTGACCGCATATGCAGACAGAACGAACCCTATAACATGCCTTTTAACATCGCCGAATTGATAGCCTCCTTGACTGCATGTCGGAGCTCTGCATCTGCACCTGACAGGATCATGTACGACATGATTAAACACATCCACAGTGATACTCAAATAACATTACTCGCACTTTTCAATGCTATATGGGTTGCCGGGTACCTACCCACTGCATGGAAAGAATCCCTTGTCGTTCCGATTTTTAAACAAGGTAAAGACCCCACATTAGTAACAAGTTACCGCCCAATAGTACTCACAAGTTGTAGTTGCAAACTCTTTGAAAAAATGATAAACCGTCGCCTTTTACACTACCTTGAGTCAAACAAAATTCTTGATCCATATCAGTGCGGCTTCAGAGAAGGACGGTCGCAAACATTTGTGACGCCCTTCATACATAAACAATACTTCGTATCCGTGTTTGTCGATATCGAAAAGACGTACAATACAACCTGGCGTTCAGGAATCCTACGCGATCCGCCGGCAATGGGCATCCGTGGTAATATGTTAACCATTATTGAAAGCTACCTACACAACCGCACATTCCGGGTTAAAATAGGTAATGCACTGTCGCGTCCATTTATACAGGAAACTGGTGTACCCCAGGGAGGTGTGCTCAGTTGCACGCTCGTTATCGTCAAAATGAACACACTTCGAGCTTCACTACCGCCAGCTATCTTTTATTCCATCTACGTGGACGATATACAAATGGGCTTCAAGTCCGGTAACCTGGCCGTGTGCGAGATACAGGTACAGCAGGGGTTGAAAAAAGTGTCTAAATGGGCAGAAGAAAACGGATTGAAAGTAAACCTCCACAAAAGTTATTGTGTTCTTTTCACAAGAAAGAGAGGCCTGATCCCAGATCCTTGCGTAGGACTGTGTGGACAGCAAATACCTGTGAACAAAAAACACAAGTTTTAGGCATCATACTTGACTCTAAGCTTACCTTCATTCCCCAGATAAAGTATCTCAAGGCGAAATGCCTAAAAACCATGAACCTAATCAAGGTTATATGTCACACAACATGGGGCAGCGACAGGAAGTGTCTGCTGAACATTTATAAGAGTCTGATTCGTTCGCGACTAGATTATGGGACTGTAGTATATCACTCTGCCGCGCAAAGCGCGCTAAAGATGCTAGATCCCGTTCACCATCTAGGTATCCGCCTGGCCACCGGCGCGTTCAGAACAAGCCCTACTGAAAGCTTATCTATAGAATCGAATGAATGATCACTCCATCTGCAGAGATCATACACCAGATTCACATATTTCCTCAAAGTACACTCTAATCATGAAGATCCGTGTTTTAAAACCGTTAACGATTTGACGTGTGCAACACTTTTCCATAATCGACCCTCTGTGAGACAGCCTTTCTCAGTTCGTGTGAGGGAGCTTAGCGTTGAAATGGATGTCCCACTCCTCGAACATCGCATATAATGTCTCCAGCTCAGCTGCCACCGCCTTGGGAGTGGCAGCTGATAGAATGCGATATATGTTTCGTAAAAGGTACAAAGTACGCAGCAGACCTCGAAATTCGAATGCATTTCCGTGAACTCCAATCTAAGGATTCGTGTGCTGAATTCTACACCGACGCATCAAAGTCGCACGCTGGCGTATCTTACGCGGAAATTGGTCCCTCTTTCTCTGAATCGGACGTATTGAACCCTTATACAAGCATCTTTACTGCAGAAGCCTATGCAGTGCTGTCTGCGGTTAAAACATTAAGAAATTAAAGCTAGAGAATGCAATATTATTTATGGACTCTTTAAGTGTCGTAAAAGCACTAATGTCTACAAGAATACACAAAAATCCTGTTTTTATGGAGCTTTACACATACTTGTGCAATATTTATTCATCTGGTAGACATGTGACAGTATGCTGGGTTCCTGGCCATAGAGGCATTGAGGGTAATGAGCTAGCAGACAAAGTGGCCACATCAATTACATCTCAAACTATTAATCTTACCGCTGCTATTCCTGCCACAGATCTCAAGCCCCTTTTGCGAGCGACACTGCAAAACCACTGGCAACGCTTGTGGGACGCCGGAACAAATAATAAGCTCCACTTGATTAAACTACAGTTAGGTTTCTTGCCCTGTGCAACGAAAACACGACGAACCGATCTTCTATTCTGTCGTCTCAGAATAGGAGACAAATATGGTACTCGCAATTTTCTGTTGACTGGTAACGAGCCTCCAACCTGTGGTCGATGTGGTGAGAGTCTGACCGTCCTCCACGTCTTCCTGGAGTGTTGGGAACCAAAACAGATAGAAGGAAACATTTTCCTCTTGCATACAGCTATTGTATCGCGCTCCATCTGTTTATGTTTCTTGGTAAAGAACCACTTTTTACAACCAAAGCAGTCCTCGCTTTCCTTAGCGATGTTGTCCTACACTAAGTTGTCCTCCACTAAGTACTTAAACAGGAACCTTACCCATAACTTGCGCATTGTATCTATGTTTTGGTCGAAGTCACGCACAAATTATGGTACTCAGATCACAGACAAACAAATAGTTAAACTCTGTAACACATATCCTCTAATGATAAACTGCATACATGATTGCAAAACCCTTTCTGAATTTAAGAAAAGAATGAAATTGATGCTTTCTTCTCCTGCCTCTTTTGTTTAGAATTGTACCTTTCTTTTGTCTTGAGCAAGTGCAATTTGAATGATTTTCTACACCATTCTTTCTGTGAATTAGAATGATGTAATCAATGTATAATGTGAAATGATAGGATAATTTGTCATATGTAAAACAGTATGTATTGTTGAATTTTCACTGATTGCCTTGATTTCTCAATGTAGTGCAGTATTCTGTCATGCCGATCACGATGTGTGATCCCGAGGTGAAGGCCCTGTCAGGAGGCATTGTTGCCTCCTTTTGCCACGCCTCGTGGACATACTGTACGGTCTATGTATGCCCAAATAAACTGAATTGAATTGAATGGATGTCATAAGCCCAATAAATTCGTAGCACTTCCTCTCTCTAGAGGATGCCGCTGTGACAGTAGTTCATTGTAGCACCTGCTTCCAGGCCCTCGTGGTTCAAGGGCTCTGTTTAGGCAGTATAGCTTTTGCCAATTACTGCATCTGAAATAACTTGAATATTTTATCATTCTTTTTCAATGCATTCTTAATTTTCATAGTACACGTCATTGATCATTGTCATTTACGCACTTTACAGCTGCGCCTCATCTAATGTTTTATCCACGCCTCATAATTCACTATTCATATACCACTGACACGCCATTATCATCGCCTTGGCGCTGTTTGGCCAAATCTGGTCCTTGCGCCAATAAACCTCACTAATCAGCATCATCATCACGCGAAGGTGTTCTGAATCAGGTTAGCTTGTATTAGGTCTTGGTGACGCACGGCGTCCCTGGTGAAGCAAGCAGCCATGCAGATCGCTTCCAGTAGTTGGTAGGTCGAGATCTTGGAGAGTAGTAGTCCGCCGCGTGGGCGCACAATCAGCTTGAGAGCGTTGCTGGGTAAGCGAGGCTGGTTCGAAGCTACAGAATTCTTGGCTAGTAAGCGTCCTCGCTGCCGAGGCTGCCTTCATCCTCGCAGGTGCACCCGAGGCCTAGCCTTTGTTGTTTTGGGGCGGTTGATCCGGTCCCGCTTTGTCTCCGGGGAAATCGAGTACCGCTGGCCCTGGTGTTGTTCGCGCTACCCGGAGCTTGTTAACTTTAGTCAACCAATCACTGGCTGCTAATTCCTCCCGAGAAATTGGGAAGCCCTCTACGGCGACCTTCATGGTGAACAACGGCGTGCGGACTCGGTCGACGACGCGGCGCAGCAGGAGAACCGGTCGAAGCCTTCCGAGTCGCCGCCAGAGGCGCCGGCTGCAGTCTCGAACACCGCGCGCGTTCGGCTCGAACGCAGGGAAACGCGGACGGCGTCTGCAGCATCTCTGCGCGTTGCCTCGTTGGTGCTGCTACAATTTCTTTCTCTCTCGCCCTCATTTTTCTTTCTCTCTCCCGAGCATAGCGCGCGCCGCGCGCCTGCTTTCCTTCCCTCTCCTTAACGTCCCATGTCAAGGCAACATGTTCAAGGCACGAAGAGGAGGCGAAGCACACGCCGCTGCGCGAGGTGGTTGCTAGGCAACGCGTGGTGACGGCATCGCCAGGCGCAGTTTTTCGTTCGCACTACGCGGCCTAACCTAGAGCTTAAAGGGGAACTAAAGGGGCAAATGATTTGTTCTGTATCAGTAGATTGACCTTCCACAATACCGAAAACACCGCTCTTACCGCGAGAAGCCGCTTGGAACGCCATAAAAAAACGAAAAACACAGAGGCGGGTGGCGACGCCACCTTGAAGTTCCCGCACCAGTTCACCATGACATCATGGATTTTGACAGCGTCTCCTAGGTCTCATTAAATTATTTAGCTGTAGAGATTGAGAACATTGTGTTCTAAAGGTACCCAAGACTGAATAGGTCAAGTTTCACGAACTTTTATTGAGCCAACGTAGCCCAAGTACGAAAAATTACTTTAGAAGTCGTGACGTCACATTGAAGTGCTGACGTTGGGGTTCCCACGCGGAATTCAAAAAAATTTAACATTGAGCTTCATTTTCTCTTGTAATAATTGACCTATTGCAGTGTAATTAACGACAGCAGAGTTTTCGAACAATGCTTTATCAGACTAAGTTGATTTATTGTTTTGCTTTAGTGTCCCTTTAAACAGCTCCTCTGTTAAAATGCATGCCGCCACACCCACCGATGTTGTGGGAGCGACGACAAGAGGAGCGGCCATTACGATCCGACGCCATATGCACCGTCTGCTACGAGCAACGGCCATTCATTCCACAGGAAATATCAAAGCGAACAACCTCCTGGCCCGTTCCACTCCTAGAAGACGTTGTAGCGTTGGGTTTTCGAATGATTGACAGGAGCGTGACGTGTGCGCATTTTGTGGTCCCGACCTGCCGCTATGGGGCCCGCTGATGAAAGCGCGGCGCCGGCGAATTACGAGACAGCACCCCAACGTTCGGAAAAGCGAGCCGCTTGCGCGATCGCAGCCCTGGTGTTGGAGATTGGGCAGTCTCAGATATCGAAGACGCGTTGAAGCTAGAGGCAGCACGAAGGCTTGGCTCATCGCTGCTGCCACTCTCACCACGCCAGCGTTCTGACAGCGAGTGTCTGTGGTCATCGAGTTAGATCTGTTCATGTTTGCCTGTGCGCTTGTGACACCATGTTTGTCACTTTGTTCAAAGCGAATGTTTACCGCAATTTATACAGCTGATAAAGCTACTAACCTTACTTTGTATAGCTGCCTAATAATGTGCTATCGCAATCAATGGGCGAAGCTACGACTTCTTTCATCTTGCTCGTGTTTACCTTCTTGCAGAAAGCGTACAGTTGCCCTGACACTAAAAGAGAAAAAAAGGCGACATCCACACCAGCATTCTGGCCTATATTTCACAGATTGTGCGGAACAGAGTGTGTAAGGCGTCAGCACTGGTCTTCCGTCGCAGGCTCCATCAGCGCATACTGCACGGTCACTCTCCGGGATGTTATATGCCTTCCTTCACCATTTTTCCGTCTTCCATCACTGCAGCAAGTAGCGCCGGATAATATCCTGGCTACTCAAGTTACCGTGCTTGGTCTAAGAAGCTACACCGGTACTCGCATGGCTTCATGGGCGCGTGGATTAAGCATAAATGCACAGTGGTACTCTTGCCGGGCTTCAGATTAGCCGTGTGGTCAGGAAGGGCCCGCTTATTGCCCTTCAGTTCACAACACATACAAACATGGCTGGCGGACAAGTGCAGGCCAATAGATTGAATAAATCATCGGTAGGTCACTCCTGTGCGGCGGACAGAAGTGACAGACAATCTGAAATGTCTACCGTCGCCCTGCAAACCACACACTTGAATCTTGCTTCAGAGCACTGCACGGGCCAATTTTATCAGACCGGGCCCGACCCGGGCACGTTTTTACGTTGGGCAGCCCGCTTGAGCCCGACCTAAAGTTTTATGGCGAGACCCGGGCCCGGCCCGGGCCCGAAAATAATCTACGTTACTCGCCCGGCAGGGCCCGCCAGCCCTTTATACCTTAGGCCCGAGCCCAGCCCGAGCCCGGCTCGAAACCGGCCCGAACCCGGCCCGCGACCGAAAAAGATCACCGAGCGGCATTAAAAAACTAAAATACAGAAGAGAATGAAAGGAATTTATTCTTAAGGCATAAATACATCTCATATACAATTATGAACACCATTTGAGCGGTCTGAACACAAATACCAGTGCGCGAAGTAGTACGAATGACCGTACCGAGCAATATCACCAGCAGTTTCCAACGGCCCGACCTTGATGCGGCCCAATCCACTTCTATCGCAACGCTGCCACAGTATTTTTCCACATCGGGCGCTTCACTGCAAAGCATGCGTCGCCTCAGCCGCTCGTCCCACTCAACCGTATTCTAGTACACTATAGCCGAAGCGCAGCCACGACCGGTCGTGAGCGCAGCGCATTAATTACATTGATTTAGGTAAGGAATACAATGGCATCATTTGGTTTGAGGCGACTTCGCTCTTTCTGGACCTTTACATTCTGTTCAAACAGCGCAAAATACGACGGAAGAAAATGGAAGTACACAGGAGTAGCACAGCTAGCTTCCAGCTGCGCCGGAGCAACAGGTTTTTCAGAGTCAAGACACGCGAGGATAACATGCACACCACCAGAAAGTCCGAGCCCGGCCCGGGCCCGCGTCAAAATACCCGAGCCCGGCCCGCGGGCCATGGCCAAAAGCACATGCCGTGCCCGAGCGCGGCCCGAGCCCGTGATAAAACTGCCCTACCCGGCCCGGCCCGGGCTTTCGGGTAAGCCCGTGCCCGTGCAGTGCTCTATCCTGCTTTGTCGTAATCTAAAATCAGCAAAACATCACGGCCATTTTCATGACATGCAGTTTGGCAAGGCTTACTTTAGACTGGCAAGCAGAAAGCTAGATATCACTTGGAAGTGTGACAAGCACAAAGCTAGATATCACATGGAACAGGGGAGGGCCCAGACAAGATACAAATTACATTCTTTTGAATACACGGCGCCGTCCCATTGAGTAAATCTACACCTTACGTACGCAGCAATTGGCGCCTGTTAAGGCCTGGTACGCTTCATAACTGTGTTATTCCATGCTTTTCAACACATTTGCTGCACTTATCAAATCGTCATGCGGAATTATGTAGTACAAATATCTTTTGTAAACGGAACAAACTGCAGACCCATATATTTAGACAGATTATTCAAGATTGTCACCTTCTTACTTGGGAGCCGGAGGGTTGCACGCAGGCGTTACCCTCGATGGAGGAGAGATACGACTAGCAGCACAGCAAACAAGGATTTCATATGCACATGAACGGTAAAAGCACGAGGCACACAAAACTAAAGCCATAATTTAACAAAAATGCTCGCTCACTGAAAAATACAAAACTGGGACTAAATACAAAACTGCCAACAAATACTCTATTTCAGTTTCGGAGCCTAGCTCCGTCTTAAAGTCTCTAAGTCAGTCTTAGCCCTGACTCATCAAAGTCTGGCCACCCTAGTCCCGGCCTATCTGCGCCGAAATGGATAAATGCGGGTTCTTATGGACCGTCGACTTGAAGTTCCTCTCGTCGAGTCCACATCGTATTCATTCGGGGTGTACCCGCAGGGGCACCTTGAGTCATCAAGGTGTTGGTGTGTGGCGTCACCACGGACCCCGAGCCCCCATACCAAGGCTGTTATTCGTACCGTGGCTATAGGTTGTAAGGTGAAAGGTTAGAAACCGCAAACGGTGGCGGTCGGGATCTTGGTCAAGCCCCGGCCGGTGGGCTCTTGCCTGGCTATCAGGCTGGAAGCTCCGGGACCCTGCTGAGAGTATGAGGGTGAACCTCAGTCGACATATCGGGAACCCTCAGTCTATACATGACGTATGGCATTTTCAAACCCAAAGAAAAATGATCGGTCTCTGAAAAGAGGGCGCACCGAAGTCCTAAGCAAAGAAAAGGTTTTTGAAGCCTTTCCAAAGTTCCCAGTTATTCACTCAGATAATGACAAAGAACCCATTAGATCGAAATCAGTCTTTAAGATCGCGAAGTCCCTAGAAAGATCAATTGGCAAGGAGTACCAGGCAAAAAATCTCGTGTCGGGTGACCTATTGATCAAAGTCCAAAGAAAAGCGCAAAACGAAGAACTTCAAAAACAAAAAGAAAGTGCCGAGCAGAGCGTGACAATCACGACACCGTACTCTTAATTGCGTACAAGGGGTGATCTCCGAAAAGCAATTGACGAACGAAAAAGAGGCAGACATCCTAGAAAATCTCCGAAGCCAAGGTGTCAGCGCTGTTCGAAGAATCACCATCCGAAGAGCAAACGAAGAGATCAAAACTAAGCGCATAGTGATCACGTTCAACCGCAGCAGTCTACCAGAAAGAGTAAATGTGGCATACATCAGTTGTCCCGTGCGAGCTTATGTCCCAAATCCGAGAAGATGTTTCAAATGTCAGCGGTACGGGCATGGCTCACAGTCCTGCCGAGGAAAAGTTACGTGTGCAAAATGCGCAGAACATGATCATCCATCTGAGAACTGCGACAAAACAGTCATGAAATGTCCCAACTGCAGCGGTGCCCACGCGGCGTACTCGCGATCCTGCGAAACTTTCAGAAAAGAGAAAGAAATCATCCAGCTTAAATTAAAAGAAAATCAAACTTTTCCGGAAGCGCGCCGAAAACATGCACTGTTTTCAGGCACACGCTATGCGGACGCAGCTCGTCGGGGGGCGGAGCGGCGTCTGGTGTCTACAGGCTGTCAGTACAGCTTCGCTGATCTGGCCTTGCCCCTCGCCCCCCGCGAGCAGCCACGGGCCGCTCAAAAGGCCCCTGCTGTCGAAGCGAGGGCCCCAAAGCCGACCAAGATGCCCCAAGTGGGTTCTCTTGTAGAGTCCACTGCGGCACCTGCTGTCCCTGCGATACGTGTCCCTACGGACAGTGTACCGCCAAAGAGCGCGACACCTTCAGGCACCCAGCTTGAACGAGGGCCTTCTGTGTCCAGGCTTTCTGAGGAAGCAATGGACACAACGCCCAGTACATCGGGGACGCCTACCCCGAAACACCCTCCTTTGCCCTCTGGCAGAGGGAAGGCAGGTCGCCAGCCAGTCGCTGCCCCTGAGAAGGGCACGTGACTAAATATTTCCTACAGTAAAAACAGATTTTCCGTCACCTATCCCACGTTTTTAACATATCAGAAAGTATTAGGGTGCTAACAGCTACTCGATAAAATGGCTTTTATTGTTCACTGGAACTGTCGTGGACTAATACGTAACTTAGGTGACGTAAAGGATATTTTAAATCGGTTCTGTCCCCTAGCCGTGTGCGTTCAGGAGACAAACTTAGGCCCGAAGAACACGAACTTTTTGAAACAATACAAAGTGGTCCGCCGAGACCGTAACACCACTGGTCGGGTTTCAGCTGGCGTGGCCATTATTATGCACTGTAGCACTACTATGCAAGAAATCCGGTTAAATACGTGCCTTGAAGCAGTAGCAGTTAGTGTAGTATCATTTAAAACATTAACTATCTGCTCCATATACATCCCTCCTCATACACAGGTATCAGTTAGAGACTTGGAGGAACTCGTTGAACTTCCAGAACCTTTTATATTGGTGGGCGATTTTATAGCGCATAGTCCCTTTTGGGGAAGTCCGACAACAGATGGTAGAGGACAAACTATAGAAGATTTTATCCTAACAAATAACATCTGCATTCTTAACACAAATAACCCAACGTGCTGCATACCAAGCACAGGAAGAATGAGTTGGCTTGATTTAGCTCTGTGTTCTCCTGATCTATACGTCCACCTAAATTGGGAAGTACATGACAATCCATATGGAAGTGATCATCTCCCATGCCTTATACACCTCACACAACCAACTCCAACACCTACTAAACCACGGCGGTGGAAACTACTTCTAGCAAAGTGGACACTCTACACGACACATGCCTCATTAGAAAAAGAATACGACGAAAGCTTTAGCGTAGAGGAAATAAATGAAATATTTACTGTCTGCCTTCTTCAAGCGGCATCTGTGTCAATATCCCAAACATCAGGTTTGGCACGAAAAAACCGAAAACCGTGGTGGACAGAAGAGTGTCGTACTGCAAAAAAGAAGCAAAATAAGGCTTGGGGCACCTTCAGGAGGTACCCAACATATGCAAACCTAATAAACTTCAAACAAGCCCGAGCTCAAGCACGTTACATCCGTAGAAGCGCAGAAAAAAGCTCCTGGCAAAACTTTGTATCCTCTATCAATAGCTCTACACCAACCAAAAAAGTCTGGGAGGGTGTACGGAAAATGAACGGCGATTACACAGCCTACACAACCCCTCTGTCAACTCCTCCTGGTAATAAAACAACACTCCAAGAGCAGGCGGACATTTTAGGGGAACAATTTGCCCAAGTGTCAAGCTCATCAAACTACAATAGTACTTTCCTTTCTTACAAAAACACAACAGAAAAACAGAAGCTACCTACCAGAGGTGGTACGAAGGAAGAGTATAATATTCTATTTAGTACACATGAACTACGTAACGCACTTGCTACACGCAAGCAAACAGCACCAGGCCTAGATAACATTCATTACGCAATGCTTCAACACTTATCTGAAGACGCAACAACTGCTTTACTGAAGTTCTTTAACAAAGTGTGGGTTACGGGCACAATACCGCAAGCATGGAAGAAGGCTGTAATCATCCCTTTCTTGAAAACAGGAAAACCAAATACTCTACCTAATAGCTACCATCCAATAGCCCTGACAAGCTGTCTGGCCAAATCATTTGAAAGTATAGTAAACGTCAGACTCATGTTCACCCTAGAGCAGCGTAACCTACTAGATATTAACCATGTGGCTTTCGAAAGACACGATCAACATTAAACCATTTCGTCCGGCTAGAAAACACAATACGAGAAGCATTTATACATAAACAACAGTGTCTAGCAGTCTTCTTCGATCTAGAAAAGACCTACGACACTACCTGGAAGTTCGGAATTCTACGCGACTTGGCGAATATGGGAATAAAAGGTAGAATGTTGAACAGCTTAGCTGACTTTCTCTCAAACCGCACCTTTCAGGTACGCATTGGCACAACCCTCTCGCGCATTTTTATACAAGAAAATGATGTACCACAGGGTTGCATCCTAAGTACAACCTTCTTTATAGTTAAAATTAATTCAATCGCAAAGATAATACCCAGCTCCGTCGAACATTCTATATACGTGGATGACCTACAAATAGCTTGCCGCTCTTCCAACATTAACACCTGCGAACGGCAGATACAGCTAACTATAAGCAGACTGTGTCAATGGGCAGACAAAAATGGGTTCCTATTTTCAAACGAGAAAACGTTGGCTGTGTTGTTTTCACGCAAACGAAGACTCCAGCCAGACCCCAATCTACACCTAAATAAACATGTACTGCCCGTGCGAGAGGAACACAAATTCCTAGGTTTGGTGTTTGATAAATCACTAAGTTTCATCCCCCATATAAACTCATTAAAAACAAAAGCAAAAAAGGCACTTAACATACTGAAGATTTTATCTCGAAAACGCTGGGGCTCGGACAGAACGTGCATCCTACACTTATACCGATCGTTATTGCGTAGCATTCTTGACTATGGCTCAGTTGTGTACGGATCAGCAAGGCTGTCATATCTTAGAAAACTAGACCCCGTGCATAACCTTGCCCTCCGACTTTCCACAGGTGCGTATAGAACATCTCCCGTTGCTAGCCTATACGTAGAAGCTAATGAACCATCTCTAGATGACAGACGCTCTTTTCTTTTGGTTGCATATTCACTAAAAATCCGCACATTACCTTCACACCCGTGTTTTAACATTATTACGCAGTGCCAAACTAGAACCCTTTATACCAACAGACCCTCTACTATAAGACCGCTTTGCCTTAGATTAGAAGAAATATGCAGACAATTAAATATCCCACAGGAATATTTGCAAGTTTTAAAATGACCCCAAGCACT